>NW_017731812.1:1253065-1262805 GCF_001890085.2 Hipposideros armiger | reverse complement strand
CTTCCCCTCCTCCTCCTCCTCCTCCTCCTCCTCCTCCTTCTTCTTCTGCTTCTGCTTCCACTTCCACTTCCGCTTCTTATACTTCTTCTTCCTCCTCCTCCTCCTCTTCCTTTTCTTCCTCTTTTTCTTCTTCATGAATTCCCTTTAACATTTCTCATAATACCGATTTAGCGTGAACTCCTTTAGCTTTTTCTTGACTGGGAAGCTCTCTCTGTTCTTTGATTCTAAATGATGGCTTTCCATGGTACAGTAATCTTCTTTGTAGGTCCTCGCTTTCCATCACTGAATATTTTGTGTCAATCCCTTCTGGCCTGCAAAATTTCTGTTGAGAAACCAGCTGACAAGTCTTGAGGGATCTCCGTTGTAGGTAACTAACTGCTTTCCTCATGCTGCTCTAAGATCTCCCTTTGTCTTTAACCTTTGGGGTTTTAATTGTTATGTGTTTTAGTGTGGGACTCTGGGTTCATCGATTTTGGGACTCTGTTCTTCCTAGACTGGTTTGTATTTCCTTCACCAGGTTAGGGAAGTTTTCCTTCACTGTTTCTTCAAATAGGTTTTCAATTCCTTGTTCTTTCTCTTCTCCTTCTGGTACCCCTATGATACAAATGTTGGTATACTTCATATTATCCAAAGTCCTCTTAAACTATCCTCACTTTTTGAATTTTACTTTTCTTCTTGCTGTTCTGATTGGGTGTTTTCTCTTACTTTATCTTCTAAATCACTTATTTGATCCTTGGCTCCATCTAATCTGTTGATTTCCTCTAATGTTTTCTTTATTTCTGACTGGTTCTTTGTTATGTCTTCTATCTCCATTTCTATGTTTCTTATCTCTTTGTTGAAGTTCTCCCTGAGATCATTGAGGATTCTCATAACCAGTTTTTTGAACTCTGTGTCTGGTAGATTGCTTGTCTTCATTGTTTGTAGTTCTTTTTCTGGAGCCTTGTTCTGTTCTTTCATCTGGGACAAGTTTTTTTTTTTTGTCTCGCCATTTTGATTGCATCTCTGTGTTTGTTATATTAGGTAGGACTACTATGTCTCCCAGTCTCAGTAGGGTGGTCTTATGTATTAGGTGTCCTGTGGGACCCAGTGGCACAGTATCCTTGTTCAACTAAGCCAGGTGCTTCAGGTGTGTCCCTTGTGTGGGTTGCGTGTACCCTTATTTTGTAGTTGAGACTTTGTTGCTGATTTCTTTAGCAGGACTCTGGTGCCTACCCAGTCTGCCCTTTTGTGTGTCATCCTGTGGTGAGGCAGGGTGGTGCTGTGACTCTGTGTGAAGCCTACTGGGTGTGCTGGCCCTGTGGCCTTTTTAGAGGGGCCCTACCACAGGCCCAGTTTAGCAGCCATATGTGCCTTGCCCAGGCCACCTGACCTGAACCACAAAAGAATCGACAGATTGCTGCTACCCATGCTGAGCTTGGAGGTGCCTCGAGAGGCCAAGCCTCGATACAAGGCCAGCTGTTGCTAGTGCTGGCCTTGGGGCAGCTCATCAAGAGCTGTGGAGCATGCCAAGGCCAGGTGCTGCTTGTTTGGTTTTTGGCAGCCTCGTGAGACTTTAGGAAAGTCTGAAGCATGAGATAAGACAGTTTGGAAAAGTTCATGGGAGGCAGTTTGTGTGGGCCTCAAATTGGGCGGGGCAGGGACTCAGGGAATCACCGTGGTGGTACAAACAATGTTACTAGGTTGATGGAGACACAGATATGGCCTCTGTCTGCATTTGCACACTGGGACTGGGGAGGGCTCAACAAAGAAACAGTGGATTCTACCAGCACTTCTTTGTGGGAGAAAGCTGCCCCTTCATCCTTTGTTCTGAAGCCAGACAATTCTGTTCCTCCCTGTGTGTCCCTGGCATCTTTCAAGCTGCTGCCTCAGCACTGGAGCTGAGTGAGTCCATCAGTGAGTAAGTCCATGAGCAGGTCCTTTAAGAGGAACACCTAGGACCCCAGCTGCGCTCCTTCTCACTCAGCCACAATCTCTGCTACTTTACCCAGCCTAAACTTGTGGGGACTTTTCTTCCAGGCACTGAAACCCTGGGCTGTGGAGCCTGGTGTGGGGCTGGGACCCCTTGCTCCTCTAGGGGTACCTCCAGAACCAAGATATCCCTCCCAATTTTTAACAGCCACACATGGGTGTGGGACCAGCCCATTCCCTGTCTCTGCCCCTCCTACCACTCTGGTGATGGCTTCTTCTCCATTACCTTAGTTACAGGACTTCAGTTCAGCTAGACTTCAGGTAATTGTCAGTGATGGTTGTTCTGTAGTTTAGTTCTAATTTTGATGTGGTCGTGAAAGAAGGCAAGCAGTTTACTTATTCTGCTGTCTTGACCAGAAATCTCAAAACTTCTTAACACAAAGAAATCAAGGATATATACTTTCTAACTCATAAGATAATATTAGGAAAAGTTTGCAACAAGTATGATGCATCATACATTATGTTTGAATTTTACCATTGAATGAAATCACAAGTAGCATTAAGTAAAATGTCTCATCTATAACATAAATAAATTATAAACTCAAGTTTTTGTTCTAGTTGTCATATAATTTGGTTTCAATTCAGCAAATTAGCAACTAGCTAAAATGTCATATCTTTTCAATACATACCAAAGTTATCATAAGAAGAATAATTAAATGAAAACTTTTCTGAAAAGACATTTCTTGTTCCTTTTCAATAAAATTAAAATTTTTTTTTAGATAACTCTTTTGGTGTCTAGTTTAAAACCAAACAGAATTATCATGTTCTAAAAAATAATGCTTTTCCCAATTTTGGTGTATATTTTGGTAATTGCATTAAAAATTGAATCATAATGTCATAGAAACATCAGAAACAAAGTAGTAAATGCATTTTAGAAGAAAAAAAGGAAAAAAGGAAAATCCTAAAGAGGGGTTCGATCCCAGCAAACCAAAGGCATCTCCCAGCCTTTCAGACATTGTGTATATTTAAGCCTAGTGGTATGCTGTTACCTCCTTTATTCCCTGTGCTTCTTTCTTCTTTATCTTAAGGTACCATTTCTTGAATGAGTTCCTTCTGAACAAGAACTCTGTGTCAACAGAAAATACTGTTGAACAGCATAAAGGATAAACACTCTTATTTTTTCCTTCACTAGATAAATTCAGGAAAGACAAGCTCCTTTTCATTGTATTATTTCTGCCTCAGTAGAAAATCATAGAAGTAAAAATATAATCGAAGTCCAAGAGTCCTTTTTGAGATGAAGGAAAAATAGAGAGTTTGCAGGTATCAAGCTCAAACACACTAGCTGAAGTCACAAATGTTCCAGTGTGCATGATTAAAATCACCTTCTCATCTCTGTGATTTTACAGAATGTAGGCAAGTTGATGAACAAGGGAATGGATTAATGAGTGTGTATACTTAGTGCTAGCACTTAATCCCAAATTATGAAAGACACCTATTGCTATATTAGTTCATGTGTTCCTTGTTTTGAGAAATAGTTGGCCTGGAGGAGTCGACTGTATCCTATCAAATATAAAAATGTCATATACCTATTTTAATTTGTTCAGTAATTTTAGTCAATGCAATTTTTAGAATGGCAGAGGATGGAGAGGATAAATCTTCCGTTTGTTTTTATAATTTCACAAGGCATAACAGCAATCTGATAAGAATCATCATCCAGCAGGGATATACTCTGTAGCAGATGGTTTGGAATTTGGACACTTTGCACTACTATTACCAAGATGTCACTTAGAGGGGGAAAATTACTGGAGAAAAAGACAAAACATGATTAAGTATAACACAAATATATGTACATTTTCAGAGACTAGTAATAAAATATAATTTAATGGCTAGAACCCAAACCATTTTATTTGCTTCTATATTTATGTGGTTTTTTAAAAATTCCAAATACTATGAAAACTCTCAAAGACTGAAGATACAACCTAAATTATTAGTCTTGGGAAAAACTGTAGCAAAGTTTTATCATAAAAATAATTAAATGCATTATATTAGGATATGAGATAAATAGTGTACCAGCCTGATTAATTAGCATAATACTGATATTTGATAATACTTAGTGCCATTATTTTAGGGCTTATAATTGCCAATTAACTATGCTTCCTTCCACATAGTTTAAAAATTAAAAACCCGAAGTTATAAAAATCCAAAGGAAAATCAAAAGTAAAATAAAGAACTATTAAGAGATCAGGTGAAAACAACAATAAAAAATGAGTAAAATTCAATTAGCCTGGGTTTAGTTGCTGTTTACTATGTGCAAGGCAAGTTGACATTTGGATGTAACAAATGCATTTTTATATGTTAGCAGTATATTAAGTTTACTCTGAACGTGTTATGCATAGATCAAAGTCTCACAATATCCATTATTTAAATGGTTTTGCTGATGTATATGTAGAGATACTGTGTATGCTTTCAAATACTTTTATATAGTAAAAGAAGGACTATCACAAAGCTGAATTGTTTATCATTAACATCTCTTTAGTCACAATTTTAGGGTTTGTTATAAATCTAAAAAAGCAAAACTGCAATATGTAATAACTGTCATTCCAAATTAATAGTAATAATAATAATAATAATTAGCAATTTAGGAAACACTAAACCAAGTCTATAAAGAGAAAGAAATGTAACTTTGTTTTAACTTGAACTGCTTGCCTCAAATCTAGAACTTTGTTTCTCATTTATTCAGTGAGAACACAAAAATGAGTAGACGTCAGCCCACACTGGCATTGAGTTTTTAGATCACCTTATATTTCATGGAGTAGGTATTTACCATCAAGAACCACCTCTATGAATTTCTTTTATTATTATTTCAAAATTTACCTGAACAATTTACCTTTTCAACACCTTTGTTCCCACACCTGCTTTTGTTCATTTTTTTTCCCTTTTCTAGTGCCTCCAATCCTCAGATTTTTGCCATCTCGCTAGTATCTTCAGTCTCTCCATTTCTATAGCCTTCTTTTGTCCGCATGCACAGTGGTGCAACCTTAAGCATAAAAGTAAGCCTTCTTCTCATCCAACTTTTGCTCAAGTTACTACCCTATACATGCTTCCCTTCTCCAGCAGACTCATTTGTTTGCATTCTGTACCTCTCGTCCTCTGTTTTCATTGAAGACAATTTTACTTATCTTTATTCCCATCACCAAGCACATGAGACAGTCACAAAATGCTTATTGAAGAAATTCATGAATCCTACCATATTCTTTCATTTTAATATGATCAAACCCATGAAATGTAGTTTTAGCTATTAATACATTTTGTTATTTAAATTTGCTATAATAACAAATAGCATACTAGCAGTAAATAGCATATCTCAACCTTGAAAGGTTTCGAGCACATATAGAAAAAACTCAGTGATTGTTATTAGTAATGGGCAAAATGCTATTACATGTATAAGAGGCCATAATTTACTTTGGATGACTACGAATCAATAATAATTATTTAAATGTTCTTGTAGATTAAAAATCCCTAATTTGGCCATGGTACTAACTAATTTGGTGAATGATGATTTCATCAAATAATACAGACAGCTCCTGGCATATGGATATATGCCAACGTGTTTCCAACCACATTGTCTCTGCACATACTGTTCCCTTTGCCTGAAATGTTCCTTTTCTTTCTTCACTTGAATACTCTGTACTTATTTTAATTAGTGTTTCCATTGACCTCTTGAGTGTGTTGCTATAACTCATAGGGACTTTGATTCCTTCTCATATGTTTCAATTTCAATTTCAATTTCTCAAGATCCATAGCTCTTTTTGTTGTCAGGCCCCAAACCATTAAACCATTCACATACCTTCCATTCTTCTATACATGTATCTCTTGGGACACTAAATTAATTTAACTAAGGCCTTTCCTATCCTTGATTAGAGAATGGAGAATAACATTTTAGGAAAGGAATTGGATTAAAACAAAACAAAACAAAAAAAGTGTGTTTTTTAAACAATGTTTGCAAAACTCTTTTCCTAGATTGTTCCTAGGAATTCGGGGATTAAAATAAAAGTGCCATAAGAATTAAATTGTATTATTTTATTATATTAGAATATTTTTAAATTGCATTGTCAAAGATCAGGTGTGTTACACTTGAGTGTGTGTGTGTGTGTGTGTGTGTGTGTGTGTATAAAGGTATGGCTTTCTGAACTCTGGACATTCTGATGATAAATAAAACAATGTGGGAGAATTTTTTTGTCTCTAAAAGTAGGCTACTAGTTATTCAATAATCAACATGAAGGAAGTTTCTATTATGTGCTCTACTCACTCTTAAAACATTATATTAATCTTCATTGCAGTAAAATGTCTTTCTTATACCTAGTAGGTAAATAATATCAAAGTATTTGAAGTAACAATCAAATCCCATTCTGAGATATTGTACATAAAAAGAAATTGCATGCATGAAAAACAGTTCTTCCCCTAATATTTGTGGGTCTGGGGCAAAAACCTATATATTGGCCCACATATCATAGGTAAATATTTAAACGTTTTTAAAACTAAGCTAACGGACTTCTGTTCTCCAACTTTGATAAGCATTCCTTTATAAGTTCTGAAAAGTAGGTTGTAAATTTAGAATTTTTAGACTACTTGAAATTTGGTACAAAAACGTGGAGTCTGGAAGAAGCTGAGTCCAGCCCCCTGTGTCTGATCGGCTGCCTGCCTGTTTACTGTACCGCACTCACCACGAGGGCCTTTATGCACACCGGTAGGCATTCCAGTCTAAGTTTCCAGCCTGCTTTTACCTCTCCTGCATGTTAGCTCTCCTCGGTCTGCAGGTATATGCACAGTCTGCCCAAGGGGATGGACCCTGGTTGGAAGCCTATCCAGGACCTGGAGACAGGCTTCGGGGTCTTTACAGAGAATTTTGAGTTCCAGTATTCTAGTGTGATTTAGAGCAGGGGACTGTGGGTACAAGCTTTGCACAGATCATTCTCCATGGTCACCAAAAACCTTTCCTTCAGGGGCGGGGCACAGCCTCCCCTGAAAAGGTAAAGCAGTGTCCCCTATAGGCCCAAGATAGAATGATAATAATGAAAATGTAATTAAAATTTTAGGAGACATTTCAAAATACCTTTCTATCATGAATGTTATAATAATAAAGAGAGGCATGATGAACAAACTAGTCGACGGTGCGAAAACAGCCTTGCCACTTGATAATCCATAGGTGAAGTTATTTAACATCTTCATGTTTCAGTCTCCTCGTCTATAAGATGGTAATAGTACTTAACTCATAAGGTTGTTGTGAAGAGCAGGTACTATGTAAAGCACACCAGACAGTACCTGTCATTAGTAAATATTAACTATTAGCCATAATTATTGTGTAGTGCTAAACAATGTTCGCCTTTAAGGTATGAACCAGGTATTTTAATCCCAGAGTAACAATTTCTTTATATTATGCAGTTGTAAATACTACAGTTTAAAGTTAGAAATGAGCCTTTATTAGCATTAGCTATAATAATTATGCTAATCAAAATAGCAAAAAAATAATTCATGCTTATTGGCTAACATGTGCCTGATCCAGGCTAAAAGCTTTTTGTGCATCAGCACATTTAATCCTCAAAGCTAACCTAAAACGGCACATCCTTTCCTGAGCTTTGTGCCACTGAGCATCTATGGGAGCATGTTCTCAACCTGGTCGTATCAAACCTATTACCTGAGTAAATTAATATAGGTGTATCTGTATATAAAAATTTTATTGGGAAATAAGAATTGCAATAAATTATAAAATATTTTACTTTTTCCTCATAAATGAACAGTTCTAGAAGCCATTTTCAGACCTGAAGACAATTTTTATAAAGTATGCAGCAAATTTTTATCATATATCTCAGGATCATTACTAGATAGAAGTATCGTTACTAGAGACACTGTTATGATAATATCACAAGTTTCTAACGCTCCCCAACTTAAATGATGAATAAAAGACTTTTTTGTTGAGCTCTTCAATAGTAAGTGTGATTAATGTAAAAGAAGTGATACTTAGTAAACAAACATATTGAAGTTAGCATATTTTAAAGTAAATGGAAAAATAACCCATTGAAACCCAGTAGTAATAAGGAAATAAAACAAATCTGCTGTTGGTGGAGCAGGTCCCCACCTAATAAGCACTGTGATGAAATTGAGGTAGAGTTCAACCTGCTGTTAAGCAAGTTATTAGGTTGTTGGAAAAGTCATGATGCATTTTTGCAATGAAAAACATAGAAAAAATATGTCACGACTTTTCCAACAGCCCACTATTATACAAGGAAGGCATTCAGTCAATAGCAGGTATCTTTGGAATGCATACCCTGGCAGGGAAGTCTGTATGCAGAGTCCTGTAACTTGCAAAGGTCAAAGAAATGCACATTTTGGATTGTAGGTATTCATTGTGAGATATTTAAAAAATAGAATATATATATATATATATATATATATAATATGTCAAAATTATTTATACAAGGGCATTTAGATTGCAGTGGTGAAATGTAAATTATAGCTAACACTATATATAAAATAAATAGGTAATTTCACAGTTTTCTAAAAGCTCAGAAGACTGGATATATAAATTTTTTGTTATGTTAATCATGTGCACATCAGTTTGCAGCAATTAATCCAGTGAATTGCAGCAAAAAATCCAGATTAGTAAAAGCTAATCAAGAAATTCAGCCATCTAAACAATGAAAATAACTTGTTCTTAATAGAATAAACTGTTCTGCTTTTGACTTTGAGATTTTACACTAAAAATTAAAAATGCATTAATAGACAGTAGCACAAACTAAGGCACAGACTGTTTTCATAGCTCATTCATACACAAGTTAAACAAGTATTCTGTTGCTGCTACGTAAAACATCCAGCTTTTAAATATATTTTTCATACAATTATTATCATTTTAAATAGTGTGAAAATTTATTTGTACTTGTGAAAGTGAAACTTATGGTACTTTTACATGATTTGTACAGTAATGGTAAATGTTTCTAACATACTTTAAAAATATATATTGAGAGTTAATTCTTTTTCCATGACTTGTCATGAAAAATGCCCAGTACATTTCATTTTTACCAAAGATAATTGGAAACAAAACAAGATGTTTCACATATATAACTCTAAATCTTAATATAATGGCACCCTATTTAAAGCATTTTGTAATATCTTTCTCTTTTCCATGCATTTTGCCCAGGTTTCACAGTCACTGCACAAACTAAGTCTTAAAATGATAGTAAATCAGACTACTGATATCAGTTTACAGATAAAATTGAAGGTGACTCAAAGCATTAATCAAAGGAGTGACTTTAAGTTCTGCTCTAAAAAGGTTCACATATTACTATAAAATCCTAAAGCAGAGCAAGTGTATCTTAATCCAAAGGTGATGCCATGAATTGTGCTGGTGTTGCAATGTTAGCATATCAATCATTCCAAACAAACAAAAAAGCATATCCACCAATTTTAAATAAAATCAGTGAAAATGATTCATTTTTTCAGTATTCTGTATTTTCAAGAATTACTCCATATAAGTGGTCACAAAATAAAAATCTTACTTTTCCAGGATCTTTACTTAAATATTTTCACATTAATTAATTATGAAATGAATTTGGATAGGAAGCAGAAACAAATTGATTATTTGAACATGATTAATGGAATATGAATATGTATATTGTTTACACTATTTGCGTTTTATTGGCTCCTTTCTTTTTTTTTTTTTTTTTTTTTTTTTTTTTTTTTTTAACCAACTGAGCCACTCGGCCGGCCTTATTGGCTCCTTTCTAAGTTCTAGTGTATCACATAAACCTTCCAGTTTGTCAAGTGTTCTTTTTTTT
>NW_017731812.1:1241946-1252690 GCF_001890085.2 Hipposideros armiger | reverse complement strand
CTGCGCCCCCCTTACCCTCTGGTAACCACTAAACTATTGTCTATGTCTGTGAGTTTTTGTTTATTTGTTTGTTTGTCTTGTTCTTTTGTTGCTTTCAGTTTTATACCCCACATATCAGTGAAATTATATGGTTCTTGAGGTTTCCTGACTTATTTTGCTTAGCATAATAATCTCAAGATCCATGCATGTTGTTGCAAATGGTGCTATTTCATCTTTCAAGAGACTACATTGTCCTGCAGGTTCATTTCGGAAAGCCAGTTTCATATTAATGAGTGGTACACCATAAAATTCAGTATCATTTATAAAAGAAATTTAATAGGAATTTATAAAGAAATCGGCACTACCACTGCGATGTTAGTTAAATCATCCTAAGTCTACATCTTAGGCAAAGAACCTGCTGACATTTACCAGAAGTGGTTCATCCTTCCATTTCCTTAGAACACTTTCATTGTACAAAGTTTGATTAAAAACCTATAGTTATGTCCTTGAAAACACTGCTAGTTATGTAATTCACGATCAATTTAAATTTCGCTGCTGCTTCTGAGGCTACCTCAATCTATCTCCTTCCCTTTCCTGGGATTTTGGAAACAATTAATAGCATGTATCATGACTGCTCAACCTAGTAGATCATATTGGGTAACAATAGTAATGCTGGAGCCAAATCACCTGGGTTTCAAATTTCAGTGCTTCTACTTGAACAAGTTACAATATATTCTCTTTGTCTCATTTTCCTTATCTGTAATGACCTGAATTACTTAGTAAATTAAAGGTGGCTTGCCCAATTGACTTAACTATAGCAATTAACTTTATTTGCATATTTGCCTGAGCTCTTAGGGAAATAAAATGAAAAGTAAATGCACAGGGTGTCAGATTTTCACAGAAATTCTTTTGCTGTCTTTTGAATTATGACCTAAATGAACATATTTTCTTATACTGACTGTAGTCCATGGGTATCCCTGATACCTTCTGGGGCCAGCTACTACAGAAGTGTATCAAAAATCTATTCATCGTTGCAGAATGAAACACATTAAGAAAAAAAAATCTCCAGAAAAACAAAGAACAGAAAGTGAGAAAACAGAGGCACATTAATAATGATTTTCTCCATGTCCCAGTATATTTATTTCCCATATATACTGGTCGCTATATGTCCTTATCAATTATTTAAATAACACTGATAAAGAAAGACTGAAAATCAAAGATTTTATATTTTTATTTTGTCACAGCCATTCTGATCCTCTTTATTTTCCACATTTCCCATTTTAAAGAGGAAAGAATAAAATCTTGCTTGTTCTATTTATTTTATTTCCAAAGAGTGGGTAATGTGAATCTAGTTGATGGTTGAGAGTATTATGCAATGAATTAGTTTCTATGATAACTACTTTTTGTTGTATTGCAGAGTATACAGACATTAATTTAAAACTTGTAAATTGGAAATCTGGGGCCCATTGCAGTACAGCTAGTAGAAGCACATTCTTTCAGAATGTGATTACTTCCATAATTCTTGGATATGGAGAATTATTGCCGAACAGTCAACGCGATTCGAGATATATTGACTGACACTTTAGTAGAAAGAAAAGTAGAAAATGAAAACATGAGAAAAACATATATTTTAGACAATATAATTTAAAAGACAAAGCAACATATGTATTTTTTATGTTTAAGAGAGTAAAAAAAGGTGGAAAACAAATTTAGACTTTTTATTATTTGAAATACATGAACTTTGTATTATAATTTAATGAAGGATATGGCATTATTTATTTAGACTAACTCAACTATTGGTACTTTTCAGAGGAAAAGAATGCTCCTATATCAAAATTAGTGTTTCAAATAGAAAAAATAATTAGAGAATAAGAAAGCTAAACCTTAAAGAAATAAAGAGTTCTTTTTAATTTGAAAGAATAGATCCAAATGAAGTGTATATATTCAGGTTAAATACTTATATTATTTCTGGTGAAAAATAGGCTTTGTAATGGTAACCTAATGTATTTCTAAGTGTTGGACATATAATTAACATTTTAGTGTTTTGCATATACTGTGTTTCCCTGAAAATAAGACCTAACTGGAAAATAAGCCCTAGCAGGATTTTTAGGATGCTTGTAATATAAGCCCTACCCCCAAACATAAGCCCCAGTTAAGGTCATCAACCAGACATGACTGTTTGAATAAATGTAGATTTTTGTATGTGAATAAATGAATCAATGTAGATTGTTGGAGCAAAAATTAATATAAGATCCGGTCTTATTTTCAGGGAAACACGGTATTAGCAATTTATAAACTTGAGGGGTTTCTCAAAGTTTTAAGATTTTTCATTCCTTACTCAATAAACAATCATGGAATGAAAATGCATATATTCTCATATTAAATAATGCTTTTGCACGCAATATGTTCATTACAGCATTTAAAAAATTATAGCTTGCTACTTAAATAAATCTGTAACAATTATTAATATCCTATATATGTATGATAATATCACATATATACATACATATATACTCATATACATGTATATACATACGTGTTTGCATGTATAATAATATCATACATGTATATGTATGTTATATAATTCTTAAGTTATATATACCTGAAGGTCAGAATAGTATCATTTAACATGGCCAAAGTAATTATAGGAGGATGAAATGAGATAACTATTAAAATACAGCAAAAATAATTTCCTGATATCATCCATATTAGTGGAAGCTGTTTTGGGAGGCCTCTATACTTTTCTCCTGCATCATATTATTCTTACTGATTATAAGCAGGATCTCCTTTTGATAATGTATTTGAAAAAAGGCATTTCAAATTGTACAATTTCATTTAATTCAGTGTAATGGCATCAGTGTACTTGGTCCCAAAGGGGAAGAGGCAAATAGCTGAATCATTAACTTTCCCCAGAATTTTCTCCCTTTTGAGACTTACTTAATTTTCAATATGTATAACAACTGCAGTCAGTGATGCTATATCTGAAAGTACAACATTCATTTGGAATATTCAGCCTATCATTCATAAACTTTCCTGTGGTGACTTCATTTAGCATGCCAAAAATCACCAAGGAGAGTTCCATTACTAGAAACAAGCCTGGTTTATTTTTGTAAATTTATTTTACTTCAACAGTCAACAGCGGGTATTGATTACCCACTGAGTTGAAAGCATTGTACTGTGTATTGTGGGGAAGTCATTACATAGGAAATAAAATATTTGCTCAGAGAATCACATACTTATCAACCAATGAAGGGAAAAAGGAAAACTTTATACAAATAATTAGATATCAGTTAATCTATCCATGTACTCTTTACTTATTCATTTATTGAAGTTTACTGTGTACTTAATTTGTTTTTTAAAAGGCTTTGGAATTTATACAGATACACAAGAAAGTGTTATGTCTCTCAAAACTCACAGTGCACAGTCAAGTCATGATATAACTACTCTCAGAATAATAGAAGAATTACTAATTACCACTAGCAGTGTTAAGGAAGCAGGATGGGAAAAGTAGCTTTTGACAGTGGTCTTAAAGGATGAATTGGCTTTTGACTGTTGGAGATTGGAGAAAGTAAAATTTTGTAGAGAAAATACTATAACAAAGGCATAGACTTTGGTAAATTCAGTCATGCTGAGGCAGTTGTGTAACTACAAGTAGTAATTTTGCATAACAGAGAAAAGTGTGTGATATGAAGGAGGCAGCCAAAATTGGGGAATACTCATATATGGTTTATGTGTTTGATACATAGTATTGTGTATATATTAATATTAAACATATATATTATATATAAATGTATATGCACACATATACACATACATACATAACAGATATATATTATGAATGGGTGAGCTTTGTTGAGCAAAATAGATGAAAAATCTTGAAAAGTATTGTTAGAAGTTTTAATTTAATTAAAGAGCTAACACATTGTCAAACATTTGAAAGAGCAGTTAATGTGGTCAAGTGTTCACCTATAAAAATTATCTAGAGGTTATTTATTGGATGGGTTGACTTGTATGAAGAGAGAGCAGTTTTGATATATGAGATAGACAATGTGAATTTAGAGAAATGTTTTTAAGTCATGCTGATTCTACTTGCTTCGTGGGCCTGGTTTTGTACTCCTTCATTCTACTCTTAATGTTATCAAAGATAAATTTTTCTACTTCTTAAATTGGATTATGTCTTACATGCCACATTTACAACAACTAAAAATTAAACCCCTTAAAAAATTTGACTCTAGTACATGGTGAAATTTTAACTTAAGAGCATGATAGGCAAGCCTGTCTATCCTACTTTTAGACTCAAATTCCTCCATGCCCCCCCCCTCCACACTTCCTTATATTTCCATATAGCCATTCAGCACAAAAAGCTTTCTATTTGTGAAAGAAAAATTTTAAGACAGATAGGCTATGTGTTACATTCTCTATTTCTGGCTTACGGTCTTTTGCAAAAAGTGAGGAGAGAGCTGGAGTCACATCTCCTTCAAAACTGCTTCTATGTTTAAGTTTTCAAAGAGCCTATTCTTAAAGTCTCCAGTGAACTAATTCTTTGTTTATAACCTGAAGTCAAGGCTAATCTATTTTCATAGGAAACAATTTAGGATAACAGCTAAAGGACAATGAGAAGTATGTACATTTTTTTCTAAACCATTTTGGATTCATATGCAATTTAGGGTCTTTTAAATTATCCTCATGACCTTATTCTACCTTTCACATTTGTTTTTTTTCTTCTTCTTCTTTTTTGCACCTGCATCTGAGGTTTCCACTAACATATGAACTAATTGATATAGATGTGAGAACCCTAGAGTCTATGTTCCTGAAAATATTTTAAATATTTGTCTAAATTTTTCGTTGTCGTATTTAAGCTTTATCAAATTTTGTTATAAGAGTATTTCCCTATTCTGAAGGGAGTTTAACTTTGAGATGTAATTGAGCTTTGTGGGTTTCTAGCTGATTCTAAAAGAACAACAGGGCAGAAAAAGAAGTACTGGTAGCAGGTAAGAACGGAGCATAGAATGAAGGAAGAACCAGTAAGATGAAGCCATCAGGTTTAAGTTGGGTTTGGGAGGATCTAAGGGAGAGGTTTAAGTTTCCAGCATTTTATATTTGCCTAGGAATGTTTTAAGGAAGCAATTTTGAACCTTTAATTTTTTTGGAAACTTCTGCATCCCCATTAAAAATGAATCAAATGAATAATTTTGTTCCTGTCTAAAATTCCCCAAAGTGGCCACTGCAATTCTAATTTTCTTTGTGTATAATTATGTCACTGAAAAAAATAAGTACAAATAATTGTATTTTAGTACAACCATATATAAAAAGCAGCGGTTTATAATGGGTAAGAACTTAGACTGGAACAAACCCATTAGATTCTAGAAGCCCTGAATCACATTATTGCTTCTGCAACTTGTCTGAGCCCCAAACCTCATTGTTAGGTGTCCATCACCAACTGACCATCTGTTGTTTCCTGATGGCTGGGAGGCTGGATGGTGAGATCTCTACTGGAACCAGACTTTTACAGACAAAATAAGATGGGCCTGAAAAGAATTCTCCTGTTGTTTGAATTGGGATACAGTAGTTCCCCCTTCCTTATCTGTGGTTTCACTTTCTGTTATTCAGTAACCTGTGGTCAACCAAGGTCCGAATATATTAAATAGAAAATCCCGGAAACAAATAATTCATGTTATAAATTTCACACCTTTGTGAGTAGAATGATAAAATCTCTTTCTACAGTGTTTTCAAGCTGGACTTACTGGTCTCGTAGTAGGCCGCTAAGTTATCAGATTGATTATCGAGGTACTGCTGTGCCTGTGTTCAAGTAACTCTTACTTTACTTAAAAATGACCCCAAGGTATAAAAATAATGATGGTGGCAATTCAAATATGTCAGAGAAAAGCCATAAAGTGCTTCCTTTAAGTGAGAATGTGAGTATGGTACAATAATATATTTTTGAGACAGAGACCACATTTACATAACTTTTATTACAGTATATTGTTATAATTGCTCTATTTCATTATTAGTTATTGTTGTTAATCTGTTACTATGCCTAATTTATAAATCAAACTTTCTCATAAGTGTGTATGTATAGGAAAAAACATAGTATACAGAGGGTACCCAAAAAATGCATACACATTTTAAGAAAGGAAAAAACTGTATTAAAATTGTAATGCTCAGTATATACTGATAACAAAAGATGAATACAAGTCATGCGTATACAGTTTTTTTGCCACCCCCGGTATATAGGATTCAGTATTATCCACAATTTTAAGCATTCATTGAGGATCTTGGAATGTAGTCCCCATGGAGAAGTGGGGACTACTGTATGTGGCAAGGTTTGTTCTATAAATATGAGGCAGATTCAGTGAGACCTTCTAAACTCATTGGCTTTTTGCAGCTGGATGAATTTTAGATTACAGTTAAACTTATAAGGGTCTATACCTGTCCTCTTTCTTAAGAACTTCTACTTAAAAGAAATATAGAGGCAAATAGTAATTTTGTTAGTAATAAAATATGTTTCTACTAAATAAAAGCTTTCAAAAGGGACCTGCTAGTAAATATATATGCGCGCGCCTGTCTCTTCATTCCTAGAAGCATTTGGGGAGAGTATGGCAAAAAGAAAAAAAGAAAAAAGAAAGTATATGTTAAAATCTAGCACAAGATTCATCTTAATAGCCAAGGTTCAAGGGGTAACATATTCATCACTGTTCTGATAGAAACCTTATGATTAAATAATTGTTTGGATAAGCCCAGTTGAACAATGTATTTTTCTTAGGACAATATAACACATATGATGAGTTGTTGTGTAATTTATTTATGTTGTGTTCAGATGTGCTAGATAGTTCCTGAAATAGTTATTCTCAAATTGATCTTAAAGGATAACATTTTCTGAAATAGTAGACATGCTAGTGAGAACGCAGACCACTGATTCTATAAGGTTACCTTAAATCATAATCACCTGGAGCCTCTCTCCAGAATTCAAAACACCTGAGCTGGGGGCTCAACTGCTAGAACCTGCATTTCCTGCAAGTTCCTGGGTCATACCAATGTTGCTGACCCGTGAGGACACTTTGAGAAACACTGATGTAGAGTGTCTTAGTCATTAACTGCCTGTGATAGTTTCAGGGAGACTAAATACAGCTATGGACGCTGATAATATTGGCTTAATACAGCTTACATTTGTCAGTTTGTAATACTCAAGATGTTTATTACTTAAGAGAAAGATACTGAAATCTTACTGTCCTGCATAACTAACTTTAAGGTATGCCAATTTTATGTTATTTCTCTAAGAAGGAAAGAGATTTCTCTAATGCAGCGGTTCTCAACCTGTGGGTCGTGACCCCTTTGGGGGTCTAACGACCCTTTCACAGGGGTCGCCTAAGACCATCGGAAAGCAAAAAGATATTTACATTACGATTCATAGCAGTAGCACAATTACAGTTATAGAGTAGCAACAAAAATAATTTTATGGTTGGGGGGTCACCACAACATGAGGAACTGTATTAAGGGGTTGCATCATTAGGAAGATTGAGAACCGCTAATGTTAATTACTAACTCAACATCAATTATCAGAGCACATTTATTCTGATTTCCTAGAGATCTTTCATATCATGAAAATAGTCAGATCAGTCAATAAGTGTTAATATATACTGATTGAGGAGATGTGAACATTGGCTCTAGCTCAAAATGTTATACTCAGTACAGGTTTTGTCAATAGGTGCTCTCACTGCCAATCCATTTTCTTTTTTCTCTTTCATTGTCTAATTTTCTCTTAAGCCCTATGATACACCTTTAAATGCTAACCACATCCTATCTCTTACCAATCAGATTCATTTATCATTTTATAAAAAAATTCAGGTTGCCCTAGTTCTATGTTTACTTTTTTCAATTCCAGGGCATTGAGTGTGTTGCCCCTAAGCTGGGTCCATTCTCACTGTTAGAAACAAAAGGAATCTTTACAAACTCACTGTGGGCCTGGATGCGTTTTTGCCCTCAGGCTCTCTCAATTCCTTCAGACTGATCATCCAGGCTCCAGTGAACGTTGCTGTTAGGTTGTCTTCTTCAGTTTCAATTTCAACGCTTGCCTGCTTTTTACCCTCAGGTTTTCCCTTTCCAGTTTCTGTATTAGGTTTTAAAGACCTAGTGGCTTCAAACACTTTCTCATTACAGTATTTTCCCCTTTCATGCTTCAGTTACATGGATGTGGGCTGCTGTTTCATTGATCTGATGTTCCCTCTTAAGAATTTCAATATCCCCTTTTCTTATTTATTAATTTTTTATATTATATTTTATTGCAAACCTTAGAATTTTGCAGTGGTAAGCTATGTAGCATAGAATCAACCATCTCACCCAAAACATACTTTGTACTAGAAAAAAATTATTTGTATACCTACACTGTCATCACCAGTCAAGGTATTGATAAGAAACCAAAGATGCATACCTGTTCTAATTTATGCAGAAATGGGTACACTGGAAGGTATTCCGTTAGCATACTAAAATAACAAAAAGCTGAGAAACATGCTGTAAAAACCCAACTAAGGGGAGGTTAAAGGAGCCAGCAGAAAGTGGGCAGCTGGAAACAGCCTTGTACACACCGAGAATATAGCCCGATTACAGATGCTGGACACTGATGCCCACCTTGGAACTAAATGCCAGTGGATGCTGGATGCCACCACTATCACATTAGAATGATTATTGAAAGTTTCTTCCTTTGAGTCACTAGCTTCATGGTCAAGGTCTCAGCTAGGAACGTCAGATTGGCTGGAATAAATCTGTTCCCTCTTATTGACTTGCATGGTGGGAGAAGTCCCGCTACTCTTTAAGGCTTTCATGATGCCAGCACCCCCACTCCCACACCAGAAGTGACTCAGGTATTGTGTCAAAGAAAAACATGATTTTAAAACCATGGAAAATATTTAAATGATCACTGTGTTGGAAGAGGTCATGGAGAGGACATGACCACCGGCTGACCTGCAAGCTGCACCCAGCAGAGGAGGCTCTTTATCCCCTGACCTGTCCTTGGAAAGTACATCACCTACTATTCCCATGATAGCAGCCATTCCAAGGATGTAGCCTTGAAAGAGCAAGGTGTTGCTGAGACCATCTGGACTGAATACATGACTTGAACCCAGTTCAGGGCTCTAGATATACTTTTAGGATGATGGTAGGCGGGTGTGGAGATCTACTTGGCTTGCAGTCTCCTTGTGTGTAAGTCCCCCTTGCTTATTAAAACTGCCGCACACCAGGCAGGAATGGTCTGCTGCTTTTTTTGGTTTCTCCTTACCCTCCAGATATAGGGGCAAATTTGAGAACCGACACATTGTCATGTACATGTAAATAATACCTCATATGAGCTTCAGCAGGTTTTCATTTCTATATTTAACTTTTCATTCATTGAGACTGATCATTTTTTTTTTTTTTTGCATTCCTGGCTGCCCAACACCATTTTTCTCTTTGTTCTCAACTCCCCTGAAATATAAGGTAAATTGTGGACACTGCGTATAGGTGAAATTTCAGCTTATCACTAAACTGAGAAGTGTGAGCAGCCTTGGGAAGCACAATTTAATCTTGGTTAGAGGTAACTTAACAGTATGCTGTCTTGGATGTGTTAACTTTGAAATGCTTGGAGAAGTCCATGCACCATTGTCTGTCCTTAATGTTGCCTTCAGGGAGCCTGGTCTGTTTTTTTATTTTTTTGTTTTTTTAATCTGTTTTCTGATTTTTCTGTAAAAGTCATGTATCTCTACTTCCAATTTCCTGGCTTTCATGCACTTCTGAACTATGTCCAGCCCAAAGTCCATTATAACCAGCACAACACAGGTTTATTACTTATTTTTCTATGAAAGGGTTAAAAGGTTGGCCTTGTAATAAATAATATAATATTAGTCTGGGAGAGGTCTGATTCTTTCTGGTCCTTTCTAAGTATGACTTTGACTCAGGAAGGATAACGTTTCTAGACAGAAAAGCAGCTCGATTTAACTTACAAGCGTTTCTCTTAGGTGACTGAATCCTACCCAGAAGATGAAGTTTTTGATTCAGTTATACATGATTTAATTATACATTTCACGGAAAATGTTTTTAAAGTAAAAATTTTATTTATGATTCATTTATTCATTCAATGAACACTTAAGTGCCTATTTTGTATCAGGTACTGCTCTCAATGCCAAAGATAAAATATTGAAAAAAACAGATGAAAAGTGCCCATTCTAAGAGCTTACGTACTAGGTGAGCTGTCAGACATATGTAATAAATAAGTAAAACATGAATATAAATATATTTATATGGCCAAAATGCTGAGAAGAAAACGTAGAGAAGGGGTTGGTAGTACTGGGAAAAGTAGAGCAGAAATAGTTGCAATTTTAGCTAGAGGGGCCAAGGAAGGTCATATTTAAGTATAGACAGTGAGGGAGAAAGTCATGTGGATATAAGGAGAAGTACATCTAGACAGAAGAAACAGGGTGCAAAAGATCTTAGGCTGGAGCCTCCCTAGTTTTTCATAGGAACATAAAGGAGGTAGGTTTGGTTGAATGAGAGTAAGGTTTGGGGGAGATGAGTGGATGCAGTCAGAAAGCAAACTTGGAGGTCAGTGTAATGACATTCGGTTTTATTCTGAGTGAGATGGGATGTGGGAGACCAGCTCCCGCAGGTCCAGGGGTTCCCTCAGGTGGAGGCGGAGTTGGCGAGGAAAAAGGAAAAAACCCAGAGACACAGGAGCGCTTTTTCAAGAAGAGAAGTGTCTCACTTTATTTTACAGCATGCCCCTTTTTATACAGGGCAG
>NW_017731812.1:1228008-1233806 GCF_001890085.2 Hipposideros armiger | reverse complement strand
CATAATTGTGGTAAACAGAGGGAGACTTAGTAATAATGCCTGTTCCTTTGGATTCTTCTTGGCATCTCTTTGTCTTCAAAGATAAGGATGCTCCTTTTCTGTGGGTACAGAGAGGGGAGGGCATATGGAGGGCAAGTCTCACATGAAGGTTTTCTTCCCTGTTTCAGGGAAAAAAGTCCAGTAAGGGAAGAGATCAGAATGACCTTCCTGCTTTTGCCGTTTTCTAAAATTCCTTCAGCTTAAAATACTCAGGATGCCAAGGTGCCATATTTTGGGATAGTCTATTGTGAACCTCACTATGTGTTTTTTTTTTAATTTCTAAAGTTATATTCAAATTAAAACATGTGTAAATGTTAATTTGATAATTAAAATATATATTTCATATAGAATAAAAATATTATTATTTCCAAACTTCTAATAATATTATTTGACCTAAGATTTAGAACTTAATGGTAATTTCCTAGTAAAGAGAATGTTTGCTTTTTAATTTGCTTTCTATAAGGAAAACATTAGCACTAATTTTCATAATAAAATAAAAAACAGAATGATCCAGTGTAAAAGCTTTTCAATTAAATGCCTGTTAGAGTCTGTGTTTCCCATTATAAATTAAAATATAATTGCAAAGTAAGGATAATCATACAAGTTCATGGGAAATCTTTAAATGTACAATGATCATGTGCAAATCTGCCCATATGAGAGGCATGTAATTATCTTTAGGGATATGTGAGACAAAATGATAAGGCAGATTTTCAGTGGTAAATCACACTGCAAGTTATCCTTAAAAGGATGGAGGAGACAGAATTCTAAAATTTAGAAAGACCATACAAGCACAGCAGTTTTAAGACTAAGGAAAATAATCTACAAATGCCAGTGAGTCTTAAAATCATGGACAAATTGTAGAATGCAAACACAGCTCACCTTCTACTACTTTCTTTACCTGCAATCAAAGGAAATGAATGATTCCATAGTGTTGTCACCTCTTTATGTTGTATTGAATAAATAACTGTAATATTTACATGTAAATNGAATTTAAATTCTTTAAGATATAAAGCAGTATCTGTTTCTCAGTCAGAGCTTCAGAATTTGTCACAATTGCAGTGTTTGGCCATGTCAGATACTGAGGCGCAGACGGCTCCCAGCACTGGGAAGCTCTGGAGGTTTTAGAGTAGAGAAGGTTGTATTCCAACTGACATTAAGCAGCACAACTCTGATTCCTAGAAGAAGTATAAATTATAGGGTGAGGGGACAAAGGCAATAACATGTGGTATATTAACAAGGGTACTGCAAATTCAAGCAGCAGATAATGGACACCTTGACTAGATGGTGCCAGTGCAGGTGGTCAGTTTCTGGATATATCTCTAGACTTTACTTACAATTTTGATGTTGGATGTGAGGGGAAGGATCTGGGATGACTCCCAAGTTTCCGGCCTCAACACATGAAGCATTGTAGTTTCTCTTGAGATGATGATGATGTACAAGGAGGAAAAAGCAGGTTTAGAAGGATAGATGAGGAGCTCAGTTTTTGATGCATTGTTTCTGTTGGATATTAGACAGCTCAGAGGAAATATCACTTAACTGGTTAGCTATATGTCTGAAATTTAGAGGTCTGGGCCAGAGATATAAATTTGAAAGACATATGCACACAAATAATAGTTGAAGCTATTGTCTATTGCTGCATAACAAAAGTACCGCCAAATTAGCTCCTTAAATTACAAAAAAAAAAAAAAAAGAAATCTTACAGATTTAGAGATGAGGAAACTATGACTTGAAGTTCTAAATTGCTTGAGCACACACACATAGGAGATTATGTACCAGGGTTCAGATTCAGAGTTCTTTGCTTCCAAAGACTCAGCTCCTTCTGTTACACGTAGCTCTGTATTCTTAGCATCGTCCTTGAGCTGACTGCTCTTCCCACAACTCCTCACCAAACTGCAGAATGTCCCTCTCTGCTTGCTTCTCCCACTTGGCTCTTTCTTCATTGTCATTAATCAAAGTTTGGCACACTTCCAGTCATCTGAGCAGACAGGAAGGCAAAAAAGAAGAATAGGCAAGGTGCCACAGAGATCAGACAGATAATGAGGTCAAGATTCGTGTGTTTTTTTCATTTAATTTTTTTATTATTAGTTTCAGGTGTACAAAACAACATAAGGATTAGACATTTACACCCTTGCAAATGATAACTGCACCCAGACTACCCATCTGATATTGTACATAGCTATTACAATACCATTGACTATATTCCCTAAACTGTACTGCTGTACTTTACATCCAGTGATTGTATGTGTGTGTATTTTTTTGTATACATATTTTATTATAATTGACATTCAATATCATTTTATATTAGTTTCAGGTGTACAGTGCAGTGGTTAGGCATTTACATAATCTATGAAGTGATCCCCCTGATAAGTCCAGTACCTATCTGACACCTGTTTATAATATTATTGATTATACTCCCCATACTGTATTTCACATTCCAGTGACTATTTTGTGACTACCAATCTGTATTTCCTAATCCCTTCACCTTTCTCACCCATCCCTCAACCCCCTCCCACCTAGTAACCATCAGTTTGTTCTCTGTATCTATGATTCTATTTCTGTTTTGTTTGCTCCTTTATTCTGTTCTTTAGCTTCCAGATGTAAGTGAGATCATGTGGTATTTGTCTTTCTCAGTCTGACTTATTTCACTTAGCATAATATCTTCTAGGTCCATCCATGTGGTTGAAAATGGTAAAATTTCATTCTTTTTATGGCAGCNATTCAGAGTTCTTTGCTTCCAAAGACTCAGCTCCTTCTGTTACACGTAGCTCTGTATTCTTAGCATCGTCCTTGAGCTGACTGCTCTTCCCACAACTCCTCACCAAACTGCAGAATGTCCCTCTCTGCTTGCTTCTCCCACTTGGCTCTTTCTTCATTGTCATTAATCAAAGTTTGGCACACTTCCAGTCATCTGAGCAGACAGGAAGGCAAAAAAGAAGAATAGGCAAGGTGCCACAGAGATCAGACAGATAATGAGGTCAAGATTCGTGTGTTTTTTTCATTTAATTTTTTTATTATTAGTTTCAGGTGTACAAAACAACATAAGGATTAGACATTTACACCCTTGCAAATGATAACTGCACCCAGACTACCCATCTGATATTGTACATAGCTATTACAATACCATTGACTATATTCCCTAAACTGTACTGCTGTACTTTACATCCAGTGATTGTATGTGTGTGTATTTTTTTGTATACATATTTTATTATAATTGACATTCAATATCATTTTATATTAGTTTCAGGTGTACAGTGCAGTGGTTAGGCATTTACATAATCTATGAAGTGATCCCCCTGATAAGTCCAGTACCTATCTGACACCTGTTTATAATATTATTGATTATACTCCCCATACTGTATTTCACATTCCAGTGACTATTTTGTGACTACCAATCTGTATTTCCTAATCCCTTCACCTTTCTCACCCATCCCTCAACCCCCTCCCACCTAGTAACCATCAGTTTGTTCTCTGTATCTATGATTCTATTTCTGTTTTGTTTGCTCCTTTATTCTGTTCTTTAGCTTCCAGATGTAAGTGAGATCATGTGGTATTTGTCTTTCTCAGTCTGACTTATTTCACTTAGCATAATATCTTCTAGGTCCATCCATGTGGTTGAAAATGGTAAAATTTCATTCTTTTTATGGCAGCATAATACTCCATTGAATAAATGCACCACAATTTTTTTTTTATCCAATTGTTTATTGATGGACATTTTGGTTGTTTCCATATCTTGGCTATTGTGAATAGCACTGCAGTAAACATAAAAAATATTAATGCTCATATTACCTGGCATCACAATAGAGAGTGGTGGAGTCTGTGGTGAACTTGAGCAGGTTAATCTTGCTAAACATTTCCTTCTCTCTCTCTCTCTCTCTCTCCTTTTAGTTTAGCAATATTTTATTCAAGATAAATCTATCCCTGGGCCAGATGTAGTCTACTGCTGACTTCTGTTTAGTTACTCTTTTTATAGTCCTTCATGACTTTTACTTTCTAGATTAAATAAATTTATCTGCCTAAACCCCTGTTTTTTAGGAACTTGATCTTTTCACTTTTGTCATTATTGGTTTGGTTTTCTCTATAACAGTGAATTGTATTAATGGATCAGGGCTGGGGAAAATTTCTGCTGTCTTCCAAATAACTTCCTTTTCAAGTACTTCTATAATTCAGTGTTTAACTAGAAAATTACTTATACATATTAAACATGTTGGCCCATGTGCATTTCCCTATAATTTACACACACACACACACATACACACACTCACACACACACACACACACAGTCTCTCTCTTTCTCTCTCTCTCTCTCTCAAACAAAACCAGTATAGGAATACTAGATGTTGCTTATACAAACCCATTGCTCGTTTAAATGAAGGAATCTAGGACTAGAACTAACGTTCATTTAAGGTAGTCTTTTGGAGAAATGAACCCTCCTCCATCTTCCTTCCTTTCTTCCTTCCTTCCTTCCTTCCTTCCTTCCTTTCTTTTTTCCATCTTTCTTTTCTCTTTTGGTGACTTATTCCTCTTTATTTCAGAAATATGATACTTATAGTTGTCATTTCGGGATCAGCAACTGGGCAAGGTAGCCGTTTAACAATTTGAGGACACATTACTAGAGGACTGATAGGTGTCTGTTTATTAGACTAATAGGTAGTCCTTATTAAATAATTATCTTTTCTTAGACTTTCTTGTCCTTCGTTATCATAGAACCAGACATGGGCTATTCTTTTACAAACAGGGAAATTTATTTCATTGTTCCTCTGTTATGTTCTGTGTTGCTCTTAGTAGAGGCTGCTTCCTCAGTTTCTATTACCAGCATGAAACCAAATGTAAAATTAATACCAGGAGATTTTCTTCTCTGAAAATATCTGCAGTCCTCTTTCAGTTCATTCAGAATCATCACGTAGAATTCATTTTTCACATTCTCATTAAAAGCATTAGAAGAGTCCTTACTGCAAAGTGTTATTGACTTTCCTGTAACATTCTATTTATAACACATACTCTGAGTTTCAAGTCTCTCTATTAATATTTCTATTAATATCTATACTGTTTTATCTCCTCTCATCAATAATAATATATATACCATTTCTTGTGTGCTTATATTGTTTTTTCATTAAGAGATTCTACATATCTTTTGTATATATGTGATAGGTCAAGTTTTCATGTAATTACAGAAAGATCATTACTAATTATATAAATGCAAGTTGTGATTATAATGATTACTCATAAATCAATATAATTATAGAAATCTGTGGTTTGTAAAATATGAACCTAAGCTCACACATGTAATTCAAATGCAATTTCATAGCATAATATATGTTTTGTGCATATTGTCCATTTATTGAATTGAATTTTCATTAAAATATTGAAATTTAGCATTAGAACATAGTCTGCTAGAATGGTTAAAGTTTGTTAACTTCAGAAATGTAAGAGAAAGAGATTGGTTTAAATTTTACACAATTAAATATGGGTATGTATAGGCTTGTAGATAAGCTCTTGATTGGAAACTAAGGAATTTTATTTTATTAACTACAACAAAAACAAATCTAATACTAGCCTATAATATTAGAAAATCACAACACTACTTTTGAAGAAAATGTAATAAAATAAGTGGAAATATTTAAAGTTAAGAAATGGGTGCAATCTCAAGTATTTGTATATTCATGGACAATGGTATATTATCTGAGAAAGTTTTCTATTTTAAAAATCTAGATTTACAAAGGAAATAGAAATTTTACATATCACAGAACTGAAAGCCAAAT
>NW_017731812.1:1223188-1226908 GCF_001890085.2 Hipposideros armiger | reverse complement strand
AATCTAAAAAAAAAAAAAAAAGATAGTTTGTAGTTTAAGGCACCTCTGGACCACATCAAGCATACCAACATTTGCATCATAGGGATACCAGAAAGAGAAGAGAGAAAGCAAGGGATTGAAAACCTGTAATTCTCATCTCTAGTTCTTTTCAGCACATTACTGAAGTTCTTGTCAAAGACATTCAAAGGCTTATAAATGAAGCCTAAAGATTTTCATTTTTTTTAAGATTACAATTAATGAAAGATATGACACACCATTAGATCATATGCATGTTAAGGGAAATCAATATGGAGTAAACATTTTTAAAAAGAAAAAAGAAAAGAAATAATGATGGATAACTTCCCTAACCCGGTGAAGGAAATAGACATCCAAGCTAAGAAACTGCAGAGTCTCAAACAAGAGGAACTCAAAAGAGACCCACACCAAGAAACATATAATTAAAATGCCAAAGATTAAAAACAAAGGAAGAATCCTACAAGTAGTAAGAAAAAGCCGTTAGTTACATATAAAGGAGTTCCCGTAAGACCGTCAGTTGTTTCCTCAACAGAAACTTTGCAGGCCAGAAGGGGTTGGCAAGAAATATTTAACATGATGAAAAACAGGGACCTACCACCGAGGGTACTCTACTCAGCATGGCTATCATTTAAAATCGAAGGACAGAATCAAGTGCTTCCCAGACAAGAAAAAGCTAAAGGAGTTCATCACCACCAAACCAGTAATACAAGAAATGTTAGAGGAACTTCTTTAAGATGGGAAAAAAGGTCAAAATTATGAATAATAAAATGACAATAACTGCATATCTATCAACAATTACTTTCACTGTAAATGGATTAAATGTTCCAATGAAAAATTATAGGGTGCCTGAATGGATGAGAATATAAAACCCTTATGTCTCCTGCCTATAAGAGACTGACTTCAGATCGAAAGACACACACAGACTGAAAGTAATTGAATGGAAAAATGTATTTCATGAAAATGGAAATGAAAACAAACAAAAAAACCCACCTGTGGTAGCAATACTTATACCAAACAAAATAGACTTTAAAATAAAGGCTATAATAAGAGACTAAGAAGGACCCAGTACTCACACTTTTGGGTATTTTTCCAAAGAAACCCAAAACACTAGTTCAAAAATACATATGTGTCCATGTTTTCATTCCAGTATTATTTACAGTAGCCAAGATATGGAAGCAATGTAAGTGTTCATCAATAGACAAATAAATAAAACAGAAGTAGTACATATAGCCAATGGAATATTACTCAGTACTCAGCCACAAAAAAGAATGAAATCTTGCCTTCTGCAACCACATGGATGGACCTAGAGGGTATTATGCTAAGTGAAATAATTCAGAGAAAGACAAATACTATATCATTTCACTTATGTATGGAATATAAAATAACAAAATAAATGAACAAACAAAACAGAAACTAATTCACAGATAAATAAAATACTTTGAGGGTTGCCAGATGGGAGAAGAATTGGGGGGATGGGTGAAGTACAAATAGATTGTTACAAAGCAGTCTTGGGGATGAAAAATATACCATAGAGAATATAGTCAATAATATTGTAATAACTGTGTATTATGTCAGATGGGTACTAGATTTTTCGGTGTGATCATTATGTAAGTTATGTAAATGTCTAATCACTATGTGTACACCTGAAACTAATATAATATTGTAAGTCAACTCTATTTGAAACATAAAAATATTAAAAAAAGTAAATTGTAACACAACATATTTATAATGCTAAGAGCAATGATTCATTAAAAGAAAGATACAAGTTTGAATTAAAAGTACTGAATAGACTCTTTATTCTTTAATAATATAATTAATGAAGAGGAGTGAATCACATAAACTTTTTGGAAAATATTTAAATTTCTTTCAAATTGGATATACAATACTGATATTGAAAGAGATAAAATTCACAATGTACCATTACAATAAGGACACCAATGAGAAGCTGGTTCATGACTATCATCAATTGAAAGAGTCTTTAAAATTATTCATACACAAGAAAATTTAGAATGCCCTAAAATTTCACATATTACGGCTCATATGTGAAAAAAACTTAACTGAGGTTTTTCTGTACTTGACAATAACCTTGAAAATTTATGTATAATATGACTAAGGTGTGAACCAGGAAGAAAACAAATTTTGATCAAATTTTGAGAGGAATGACTGTGTTATTAATGCTATTCTCTCTATGCGAAATGATATAACAAAATGTTCATGTGGCCAGCAAGTAAATTGAGAAAATATAGTGACAACATATTACGGTTTATGTATATAGTCAATGTGTGGGATTAAATAAGTGTACTTTTTTGTTTTTTTACATTGTGACTATCATATTGCATAGTGTGTGTGTGTGTGTGTGTGTGTGTGTGTGTGTGTATGTGTGTGTGTGTAGCTTGCTACTGCCCTTCACTGACTGATAGAATAATTTATTCAGGACATATTGATTAAGCATTTGTGGATATTGATAATGGCTGACTCAAATTCTCAATGTCTTAGGGCATCACTGCCTCAAAGGCAAACCTCTTGTTTATAACAAATCGCTCCGTTTGTTCAGATAGTCAGTCTACACTCTCCTGTTGCTTTGCAGCTCTTCATTGCCAGGTTCTACTGTGAACTCTTCTGCCAACATGTTCTTAGGACTTTTCTCCCTCCTCGTCTCTTCGGGAGCACCTGACTACAATTTCCACATAGCAGCTGCTTGAGCTTTATTTGCTAATTTGTCTGTGCACATACCTGTGACTCAGTTGGGTTCACACCCTGAAATGTTAGCTTGCTTTATACACAACATGTAGGGAAAGAACAACCAGATCAGAAAAATATATAAATCAGTTTTTTGAAAAGTTTTTTGTTTTGAAAAAGAACACCGATTTTGTCAGGAAGCATAGTCGAATGCATCTGTTAGTGTAGAAGTAGTGGAATACTAGCAAAATGAGATTTCCCTTTTATATTAAAATAATTGTGAGAATTGACTAATGATCATGAGCATCCCTATCGCTTTGTTCACCGTATAAATAAATTATGAGCCTGGGTTCTTAATATCTTCCTAGTATTGAATAAAACTTCAAACTAAATGCTTCAAAATGAAATTTGTATAAAATATTACAATTGATAATAAATTTTATTTTGAATATATCAAAATTAGTATGTTTTCCACAAAGTATGTCGTATCAACAAGGGGGTGGTAAAATTTCACTAAAAATATTTATGAAAACACCAACAACAACAATACTTTAAAGAGACAGTATTATTTAATTTAAAATGTACCTTAAAGTTTTTGAAGTGTTTGTAGGGGTTGAAGAAGTTTTCCCCAGTCCTCTTAGAATCTCTGGCTAGGTCTGACAATTAAACTGACAAAGACATATTAATAAGAGAAAAATATACAAATGTATTAATACAAGTTTTAAGTGATATGGGAGCTTTCATAAAGAAATGAGAACCCAAAGAAGCATTTAACCTGTGTATTTTCATGCTAGGTTTGATGAAAAGTACACAGTGTGGGGGAATATGATAGGTTAAGGAGTATGACATAATTGTGGTAAACAGAGGGAGACTTAGTAATAATGCCTGTTCCTTTGGATTCTTCTTGGCATCTCTTTGTCTTCAAAGATAAGGATGCTCCTTTTCTGTGGGTACAGAGAGGGGAGGGCATATGGAGGGCAAGTCTCACATGAAGGTTTTCTTCCCTGTTTCAGGGAAAAAAGTCCA
>NW_017731812.1:1220495-1221561 GCF_001890085.2 Hipposideros armiger | reverse complement strand
GGGGGCTCTTCTGCTGGTGGCTTTGACTCAAGGACTTTCTGTTGGCTTTGCCACACTCTCTTCCTACTGCACTGCAGTCTAAAGTCTCCCATTCAAACTCAATTTGTTCCCTTTCTTCTTCACAGAGATCAGACCCTTATTGTACTCTGTCAGCTCTCTTGGACTCCTTCCCAGTTCTTTATCATTTTCCATCATAGGCACTTCCCCCAGTAAATCATTTGCATGTCCAATTTCATTTTGGCATTTGCTTCACCAGAGACCCTAGCTATCACCCAAACCTTTTGGTATCTTTAGAATTTCACAGGGGGAAAACTACTTAGAAGTCTCTCCATAGATTTTTAATTTAACACTTAAAAGCATCCTTTTAGTTTCTCAAATACTAATGGCATGCATAATCAGAAAATTTGTAAGCATTATCATGGTGATCACATGCTAATGTAGCACTAGGCAGCCCCATATTTTTATTTTCCTTCCCTTTACAGAGCTGTTGTTCTCCTAAAATAAATATTGGCAGTTCTGCCGATGGAGAGGAGTGCAGGGGAAACAGGCAATCAATATGGACTAAACAAAAGCTGAAATCTTCCCTAGAGGACTGAGAATAGGAAGATTGGCTTAAGTGTCATCTTCCTCCTTGAAATACAAGAATATATCTGCGGTAGGGGAGTGCCACATACAGGAAGAAAGAGTGGCATAGGAAGGAGATATTTTAGACTATTCAAGAGAGGAAAAGTAACATAAAAATTAAAAAGTTTTGAAGTTCAAGGAAAACTTTATTATCACTTTGGGAAAACCATATTGAAACTTCAATTTCTACCTCTGTAAAATAAAGATGTATTAGATGATCTCTAATGTCTTGATATAAAGTCTAGCTCTAACATTCTATGACTCATTCATTGATTTACTAAGTATTTACACAATGCCAGCTATATGCCTACTTTGTGCTAGGTACTAAGCTATAGGTCTCCTACAAGGAAGAAAGATAAGTAACCAACAATTGCAATATACTATGATAAATACTATAAAAAGGTATGCGTATGATATGGCGGGCTATAGAATAGAGGTATTT
>NW_017731812.1:1217214-1218112 GCF_001890085.2 Hipposideros armiger | reverse complement strand
AGATCCCTGCTCAAGCCACTGTTACTGCTTACAGAGATGCGGTGGGGTTAAAGCCCCACCCTCAGGCTTGCTTCCTGGCTTCAGCAGGGAAGGATTTAATTAGCTACTTTAACTTTCTCTGGCATAGGGGACAGATTTCCCTCTCCTGCTAATGAGGTCTGAGCTGCCAGCCAGCTACACTGGTTTCTCTCTTCAGGCAGAATCTCTCCCACACAGCTGGTAAGCTGGCTTCCTGGTGACCACCTAGTTCCCACTGGCATGAAAATGGCTCTGCAAGAGCTGCCCTGGCTGTGCTTTGGGCAGAATTGCCTTCTAATAACTTCCGACAGGTTGTAACTCCAAAATCTATCTCCTATCACTGGCTATTCTAGTCTACGGAGTGATGAAGCTTCCCATCATCCTCTTTTTACTCAGGTGTTTTCCTTTCTTCCCTCAGGGAAATTTGCATGTAAAAGGAGTTTTGGTTAAGATTTTAGGTGTCTTTTTAAAACTATTATTTGTGTTCAGGAATAATGATATTTTTCTGAAAATAATTTTAGATTTTTTTTTAATTAATAAAAATGGAAATAATACAAAAAAGTAAAGAAGAGAAGAAAGTGAAGAAAAATTCCTTCAGCCTCACTGTCCACATAGAACCATTTTCAGCACTTGACAAACCTTCCTCCAGATAAGTTCCATATGCATGCAGTTAAAAAAAATAAAATAAAATAAACCAAGGAATAGGAAAATATACTTTTATAACAAATGAGGTCTTTTAATGTATGCTTCTAATTATGTAAAAATAGTTATTATATTTATGTTCTCTTGAATATAGAAAACACTTTGTAAGACAGGGTGGCCATTTTTTAAACCTTAAATATATTTTGAATACATACATCAAAATAGACCAATGATTTTA
>NW_017731812.1:1207633-1215344 GCF_001890085.2 Hipposideros armiger | reverse complement strand
AAAAATGTCCCTGGTTCTCAGGGACATTCCTATGCGTATGCAAAGGAAATTAAAAAGCTGAGATCAGGTTTGGGAAAAAATGCCCTCATTGAGGATACTCAATGGAATGATATCAAATCAGGAGCTAAATCTGTTTTGAATGATGAGATTGTGGTTGGTGTTAGGTATCTAGTGTTCTAAAATGATTATTATGAAAGAGATAATGCATATTTTAATATAAAAATCCTATTACATTTAGTTAATAGTTTTGTTATTTTGTGATTGCAACTCACATTTGTACTTTTCATTGTCCTCTAAATTTTCTGATTAGGAATTTGTCTTCTCCTCACTCAACTGTTAATTCTTCCAGAGGGGAAACAGATTTTCATATTGCCGCTTATTATATGTTTATTAAGTCTTTTTAAATTAAAACTTGATGTCACTGATGTTAAATGTCTACTTTCTATAATGTAGCTTCACTATCTTATTTTTGGTTCACCAAGTTAAGGTTAATGTTGCATGCATGAAGTAGTTGCTTTTAAGCTTTCTGTATTTCTCTGCCCAAAAATGAAATGGAAACAATCATTAAGAACTTTACTTCAACAAAAATACGAACTTTTACTATAGATGTATGGTAGCATTTAAAGTTATGCAAGGTGTCATTTGGTGAAATATTATAGCTGACTTTACTTTTATAATTTGGAAAACTTACTTATTCCAAATGAGAAGTACTTTACTTTTGAGGAGGAGTTTTTCATTGGTAGAAAAACTACTTACTTAACTTTCCCAAATATATAGATAGAAGCTTGTAATCTCTCTCTCTCTTGCTCTCTCTCTCTCTTCCCCCCCCCTCTCTCTTTACCTAAAGAATACTCAGTGCACTCAGAAGTGAAATACGAGAATTCCAGGCAATGATCTCAGTGTACCCAAATTCCCAGCATTGAATATCACAAGATACAAAACATTCAGTTATTTTTAACTGATGAAAAGTTACTTCTTTAGTACTTGTCATCCTATAGATATGTTCACAAATATTTTTTTAAAAGTGCTTTATTATGACATGATTTGGAAAAAAATATTTTCTGACTTTTCCATGGAACATGCAGCCTAGAGTTTTCTTTGGTATTTGGAAAATGAATCTTATTTGTATGCAGTTTTTCACAGAGCACCTAGGAGAGATTAAAGGAAGAGTCTGATGGAAAAGCATCAGGCAAACTAGCTCTGTATTTTCCAATGAATGTAATTGTATTCCACTGTGTATTTTTGTTTCTTTGAATCGTCTATAATTTTCCCTCCTCCCAAAGGATCACTTATTTTATTATTTTTCTGCTTTGAACTGACCCAATCATACATTTCTAACATGTATTACTGATTAAAATTGAGTAGCACTATGGTTCTTTTAGCCCCATGTGCAATTTGTTTTCCTTTGGCGCTCAGGATATAAAAGAAGCTGTGCTAGCATATTGCATTTCATGAAACTAAGTGATGGTATTGAATTTACTTGGCCTTCTGTGGCATACCTAGGCTTCAAATTTAGATATTTAGGAGAAGACATTTGGGAGATGTTGCTACACTTAACACTGTTATAGAATATAAAGTGTGACAAATGAGCAAAATTTAAAATAAAAGTTATGTGATACATTGTTCCAGGAAGAAAAAATGACAAACACAATCCTGCTGCTATCCATATAATAATAGGGATGGTGGAGTCTTTGCCAACACTTTGAGCTGACTATATTTTGCATGGCTGCAAAAAATAATTACATATAGTGATAATCACCACACTATTCCAAGCATTCTAGATAAAATTTGTATATTATTTAGCTCAGTGGTCCTCAGTGATTTTCTTTTGGAGACAGAAAATGACCAAATTCTTACCTGTGATTTTGCTACTACATAATCACAGTTATGCTGTGGTCCTAAAGCATCATCAGAATAGTCTCAAGCTTTCTCTCCCTCTTCAGTAAAGCATAACTGGAGAGTGTGTCCTCAAAATTTTCTTCCTGTCTTTGCTAATATCACTGTTAAATTTTAATTCAAATATCAATTTCTGGTGATTTTAAAAAATAATTGTTAGTTCTAAAAATGTTCATAAAAGCAGGAATTAATATTGTTTTTATGTAGTTGTTCTTATCAGTAATTTGGTATCTAGTTAAAGGGACTATATCGACACATACTTTTTCTTCTTGTAACTTTCTCCAAGAAACTAAACTTAATATTTAAATTGTATCTGATACTGAGTATACTGCTTCAGGAAAGAAATATTAAATAGATACTTGTTGAATAACAATATTCTATGTGTCCATAAGCTTAGATAAAGAGACTCTATCCAAGGAGGCCTTTTAGTGGATTTTGGTTTTGGGAAATTGTTATGGTACATATCCAGCTAGAGTAAAACACAACTCTAAGAAGGCAGATATGCAAGACAGAATCCTAAGATTCACTATGACAACAGAAAGTTAAATCACTAATAATGAGGACATACAGTATTAAGACTTCCCTGCAAGATTCTAACTCTAGATAACCAACATAGCAAATTCATAAATAAGTAAAATGCCTATAATATTCCCTGCATAGTTTTAGTTACTATTGTTAAAACAGAAAAGAAAGGAAGGAAAGAAGGGAGGGAGGGAGGGAAGAAAGGGGAAAAGAAAAAAAAAAGTGAAGTGGCATGTGATGACCATGCTATCATTCCCAAGAATCAAGATGAACTGTCCCACAAGTTCAAGTAAATCTATTGGCCACAACTACAGGAAGCTTAAAATCAGTATGATCTTGCAATTCTGAAATATGTTCACCAAAATCGTAAGTTTAACAAAGCTAAGCATAAACACAATTTAATTGGATAACAAGTATAGAATACTACATATATTTTATGATATTTTCATTGCCTACATTTTCCTGCTCAATTTTTGAGCCTTCATCCTTGCAGTTTATTCTCGAACCAAAACAAATTAATTCCAGGTCCTTGAAGGTGTGACACTGTTTCACATTCCTTTGCCTTTGTCTAACTATTCCTTTCTAACTATAAAGCCCTTCTTCACCCTTGTCAACCTGGGGAACTTATTCTTTAAGACATTGCTCGGAGTTTCTCACTGCTCCCAGAAAAATCAGATTACTGCCTCTTTTCTGCCACCACTGCCCCTTGTACATACTTTTATTCCAGCCTTTGTAGAAATGCATGAAAATATTTTTTATTAATATTTGATTTTTCTTCTAGCCTCGAACTGTTTGTAGACAGGAACAGAGTACTGTTATTATGCTTTATGGCCCACACGTGTATCACTGGGCCTGACACATTACAGGCACTCAGCAAACACTGAGTGCATAACTTCTTATAAAACAAATGCTCAACACTAAAATATTTCATTTTACGCCCAATTGTGTATTACTCACAGTAAGTGCTCATTCAAAGTAAGAGGAGAAAAGTGAAGGTGATTGCATTAAACATAAGGTTCCGGAAGAGGTGAGTTTCTTGTTAGGATATTCAAGGAAAAGGGAACAAGGGGATAATGGCAGGAAAATATATACTATGTTACACATTTCATCTGTTTTTGATGATCCTGGCAGCAGGTAACAGAAAATCCAACTCAGAATGGTGTAGATACAAAGGGAAACACATTTCCTCATTTAGCAGTCACCACTGTAACAGTCATGAAGTAGAGTGCAGAAGGGCTTTAAAGCAATGGCTTCGCTATGGTATCAGGTTCCAACATTCAGTTTATCTTTTTCACCTTCTGCTGTTAAGATGTGGAGTTGGTTCTCAGGTTGAGTCTTTTACGACAAGATTTCTGCCATACTTCAAAGCATCATATCCAGATACAGTTATGTCCGGCAGGAGAGAAGGAGTAGATTTTCCCATTTGCCTTTTTTTTTTTTTAAGTGTGAGGAAATATTTATTGGGATTTGGAATTTGATTAATGTAATTGACTAATATTTATGATTTATCCCCTGTGTCACACTGGGAGGGGGCAGAAAACTGTTAGGAAGGAAAGGAAGAGGTCAGCTATTGAGTAGGCAACCAGCAGTTTCTGAAACATATATTGAGAAAAAATAGATAGGTTTATATAAATGTGGTGAGAACAATTTAGGGAGGATGTAGACTTGATGCAATAGGAAATAAGAAGCCAACAAAAGATTTAGATAATGTGCATAACTTCTACTGAGGCAGAAGATTTTCTTTGGAGCCAGCTGCATTAGCTCTTTTTAAGACTTGGTACAAAATTTTCTCATATATTGAGGTATAATATTTCTTTTTTAGAAGAACATGCATAACACACTGTGGTCTTGAAGCTATGAAAGATATAGTGAAAGTGGAAAATTTTACTTCTCAAATTTGTACGCAAGCCCCCGAAATATAAATATAAACTAATGCAATGGTTTTTAAATATTTGCAAACAAAACATGCCATTGCGTTTTGCTTTTTCAATTACTCTAGCATATGTTCTTCATTTCTCAATAAAATGTAAAGGCCGATGTATCAAAGAACTAAATCCCCTTCTTGCTCTCTCTTCAATATATTTAGTGTTTTTTATTGAGTGGAACTCTTCAGAATTAGCTGTGAAGCTACAACCTCATTAATTTAACAAAGAAACATCCTAACTTCAATAAATGTGTAGCATAAGCAGGTTATCAGAAAACAGATTTCATTCACTCAAACATACGAGCTGTAATGATGCTGTCTACATTTGCAGAAGATATTTTGTCTAGTTCATTTTTCCTTATTCCAATTAATCTGTAACTTAAGAAAAAAACATCATCACAGATGCATTTCTCAGAAGTTTTAGTCATCATACCTCAACAATGATCTCAAGATGATATCATATCTGTTTATTGATCCTCTAACACCAACAAATTGAAATAAGCCACTGTTAGGTACTGCATTGATGTTCTCAGTCTATTACCACTTGCTTTCAAATTATCACATTTTCATAAATCAAATTCCTTGAAACATTTGCCTTCTCTCTTAAAAAACAAAGTCAGTAAACACAAAACAGCTTTAATGCATAAGACTTGGTATAAAATAAGCACACTAAATCTTTCACTAGGTTAGTAATCAGGTAGCGGTATTATCAATTATTAATAAGTTTTTGAATATGAAGATCATAGGCTAATAGCTGTCACCTATCACAGCCAATGTCCCTTTTCACAACTAATAATTGTAATATCCACTATATTAGCTTAAAATGAAATTCATAAATAATATAATCTAGTTACCCACACAATTTTTAAAAGTCAATAAAATGAACTAATTGTAATGTAAAGGAAAAATAAAATGAATGCAATTCTAAACTAACATGTATTTCAATATGCACATGTTCATTAAGCTTGTGTGAGGTGTTCTAACAGGAGTTGAATGTTTGCTCCTACATATAGAATCGCGACAGGTGGTACCGTCGCCAGTGCCAATGGTGCCTAATGATTGTTATCTAGTATCTCCCAAAAACCAAATATTCAAAATGTGTCCTCAGAGAGAACCACTGCCCTGGTAGAGACTTCTGTTTTAAGTGCAAGGAATGATATAACCTGGAAATGAGTAAAGAGTAAGGGAAAAAAAAATACCTTTAACTTACATTTCCCAATTCTTTGGCCTGTGAGTTTAGGATTGCTGATATCTTCTATTTGCAAAAAAGAAAAAGGAAAAAAAATGCATACCTACTTCCAAAAGTTTTTTCAAAGGGACGGAAAAAGATATATTTAAAATGTACTTTATGAGAAGATGTGGAAATTATCATCTAACTTATAGAGATATAGGATGGATGTTATACCTATATCAAAAATACTGTTTAAGAAGAGTTTTCAATGAAATGATAAATATAAATGATAAAATAAGTGAAAAACAAAACTAGAATATGACACTGTATATTTACTATGATTTTACATAAGTAAGAGTACATTTAAATAGCATGGAGGGAAATAGGCCAAAATCTTAACAGTCGTTAATTCTGGATTTTAGGATTACAGATGAATATATTTCTACATTTCCCCCCTACTTCTTGATGATTTTAAGAATATTACAATAGATAACATAAAATATAAAGCATTAAACATAAAGCATTCAATTAGATTTTGGCCTATTAGATTAAGAGAATTGACATGGATTTTTGTCCAATTTTTTACTTTTTACGTGTGTAACCTCCCCTCATCACCTGATATTCCTTATCTTACCTATACGCAAGTTCTGTATTATTTCAATGGTTCTTTCTTCTCTCATTTGTTAAACTTGGATGTTCTTCAGTGTTTGTTCCTCAGTTTTTCTCATCTCTCCCTTTCTTTATTCTCCAACACCGGTGTTAACCATACCTGCATCTTTTTATCTTAGCTCTAAAAATTGCTATAGCCTTAAGCTCAAGTTACTGATTTCTACATGCTAACTTGATAACTTGCTCTGGGTATCAAGTGGCACTTCAAAAGCATGACACTTAATATTAAGCTCATCTTGCATACCTACACACTAGCATATTTCCCACTTACAGTCATTCTAACTATCAGGCCTGGCATATCAATCATTTTGAAAATCTTACTTTCTAATAAGTGATTCTTTCTAAACAACAATCTTCTCTAATAGTGGCTCCGGAATTTGTATCAGGAACTTAAGGGTAGCAATTTTGTTTCAAAAGGGAAAGCTTTGATTGTGCAATATATAACATTGTAGACTTAGAAATTTTGTTTATATTAAACTTAGGGAAGGTGGGTGAATTGGGGGGAGGTGAGTGTTTAAAGCCCCATCACTAAACTATTCTAGTCCTGTTTTCTATTCCTACAATGAGCACCACATCAGGCCCTTCATACTTCATGGCTTTCTCCCTTCAGCTCTCCTCTATCTGGAGTTCAGAGCCCTTTAAGGAGGTACCTGGCATTATCTGCCTTGGTTTCTTTTTATTATTATTATTCATTTATTCTATTAAGAGGTTATTGCACTCCTTTAGTGATGTTATTCTTTTGTCCAAAATAATAAATGCCTACTATTGCTCTGTTTACCAATAAAATAGAGTTCAGCTTGTTATCAAAGTACATACTTCAAAATCCTGTTGTCCACTTACATTTTTCACTGCCCACCCAGTACTTACCCACATGTGCTACACTTGAGCCGAGATGCAATTACTGTTCCCATATATACTTGTATCATTTCTCATCATGCGATATTCTGCTTCCTTGCTCTATTGTAAAACAATCTCCTCAGTTCTAGAACTGCCTTCCACATGCAGCAATCTTTGATTCTTCTAACAGTGTAGCAATTGGTCTGTACTTCTGCTGTGACTTGTTTCTGGCTGCACTGCACTATGGTTATTTATGTTCCTGTGTTAGAAATTCTGTTTGGCTCTGGGCAATTTAAGGGCAGGTCTCTGAATGATTATTTTTAATGTTTCCTAGAGCATAGATCATTGCCTTGTACATAACAGGTTCTCACTCAAAATGCAATAAGTAAATCCACAAATAAATATGGATGATTATATTTGTGTGTTGCAATCTACTGCTAACTTTTGTTAAATGACTTTACCCTTACATAATATATTTTTCAGATGTTTGAGTTTTTTTCCAATTCAATTTACCCCTGTATTTTTTATGTATTCCTATTCGATGGCCTTCTACATCTAGGTTTTCCTTTTACACGTGAATGAATTTTCCTTTCTTTAACTCTCCCAAACAACTCTGATTTTCCAGTGAATTGGTAATATTGTGCTAAAATCTGATGTAAGTTTTAAAGTAAAGGAAAAAGAATCTCTAATTT
>NW_017731812.1:1200853-1201773 GCF_001890085.2 Hipposideros armiger | reverse complement strand
GAAAACAGAATTTGAGCAAGATGGTTTGCAGTGATCTGCCCTGTGTCGTATAAAACAGATCAGGGCAAGGACAGAGATGGGTATGAGAAAAAACAGGCAAATGACTGATAAAACCAGGTTTAATGACCTTCGTCAAGAACTTTAAACATCTAAATCTCAATTTCTTCTCTAACGTTGGGTAATGCAGTCCAAATCATAACAATTTTATAAAGACTAAATTAAATAACACTTATAAAGTATAATGTTCCTGGAACAAATTAAATGGTGAGTCAATAGTATTTTTTCTTCTCTAATTTCATCACCTCAAACTGGAGCAAATGCATAAGAAAGAAAAGCGTTTTTTGTTTTTACAAAAAAATGCTTATTGCAAAAGCATAAACCTTGCATGATTTATTCAATATTTGATGTGCAACTTTTAAAAGTAAAATTAGTATTACTTGTTTTAGAGTGTATCTGAGAAAAGTTAATAGGTAGTCCAGCTCAGATTTGAAAATAAATTCAAGGACTATCTAATAAGTAATTTGGATATATAATAGAATTTGAAATAAATTAGAAGAATTAGTACCAAAGTATACTGTGTATCAGCTGAATAACTGAGTTTATATGTGCAAACTGAAGTTAGTACTTCTTTTTGTATGAAGAAAATGTTAGTTTCTCTAATTTAAGAGTAAATGTCAAAATAAAATATTTTTCACTTTACAAATTAAGGATTTCAAAATTTATTTTGATCAGTTTCACTTATGAGAAATTACCTAACATAAGTGGCTAATTTGAAAGAATGTACATGGAGGTAAGCTAATTAAATCGAAGTTTAAAATATTTGAAAAGAATGGAATTAATCTTAATATTCATCAGTTTGGAAACTGATTAAATAAATTTTAATATAGCTTAGGTATGAAATACCATGAAGTCATTAAAAT
>NW_017731812.1:1199428-1200313 GCF_001890085.2 Hipposideros armiger | reverse complement strand
TTTAAGCTTAAAAAGTTGCTCTAGACAAAAGAGCAAAATCAGATTTAATTATCCTAAGGCATGGCCATTTTTAACTTAGTTTTATAGGCAATAGTAAAAAAAAAAGTAAAATAAAATAGTAAAAAAATAAATAGAATAAGTGAGCTTTAAACTTTAATAAAGAAATTCCCCTGTGATCCCTTTGCAAGGCACTAGGAGATGGTCTGGAGGATTGAAGGAAAACATAAATCAAACCGGGGAGTCTCTGATGTATGCTGGAAAGTGCATCAGAACATTGAAAATGTGTTGCTATTGCTTTTTGTTTGTTTTCATTTTTGTTTTTTGATGTCAATGTGTAACTGCCTGTTGTCTTCTTTTACCGTTAATGTGAAAGGCTTTGGAAAGTTAAATGCCAGCTAAATTTACAGTGCACAGGGTCAGAAAAATAAACCAATACAATAAAGTTGACAAATGTAAGAATGGAAAGGCAATATCAAAATAATGCTGTGGAATTAACAGTAACAAAAATAGGGACAGTTTGCAATAACAACAACAGATTTTATAGCACTTGCAATTTTGCCCAGTATAATATATCATTATATTTTTATTCTATATCACCATAAGGCAAGTTAGGGAAGTGCAAGTTAAGGCAAGTACAATTATCTTTATGAGGAACCTGAGACTAAAAAAATTTAAGAACTTATCTAAATCTCTTATATTTAAATCAGGGCCTTTCTACTGTGCCTCATGATTTTCATGCTCAAATCCCATATTTGGTCACTTCATATAACTATTTAACACCCTGTAAGTCATTTTGAAATAACATATTGATATAGAAAATATGAGATAATTAATAAACTTTAGAGGATAGGTTTCTGACATTATTGGTTTGTATCCAATTAGATA
>NW_017731812.1:1195333-1197903 GCF_001890085.2 Hipposideros armiger | reverse complement strand
AGCACAATGATAATACCAACATGGGCCAGTGAAGTGACGTCCTCCACAACTAGACTGAAGAACAAAAGGACAGCAACTTGTCTGTTCCCCTTCCCCAAGTCCCCAATGCTGTTCTCCTCACCCAATTCCCCAATAAAATCTTTAAAAAACAAAAAGAAAAGTGGAAAGGAGGTGAAATACTGAAATTAAAACTATAGTTTGGGGAAGGATTTGTATGACAGGCTAAGAATTCTAGACTTAATTCTTTAAGCGGTTAAGAGCCATAAACTCTTTGTTGAGAGGAGTGATAAAAATAAGATAACTTTTATTTAGACTTACGATATGCTTTTTTGAAAATATTAAGTATTTATACAGCAGTCCAACAACATATAAAGAGATATCATTTTTCATCTATTTTGTTTAAGTGCAATGTTTAAAAATTTTTTAATATATATATTTTTAATTTTTCAATTAAAAATTAGAGTTGACATACAATATTATATTAGTTTCAGGTGTACAGCATAGTGATTAGACATTTATAGAATTTATGAGATAATCGCCCTGATAAATCTAGCACCCATCTGACACTATACATAGTTATTACCATATTATTGACTATATTCCCTATACTGTACTTTATATCCCCATGACTATTTTGTAACTACCATTTTGTAATTCTTTTTTCACCCATCCTCCCAACACCCCTCCCATCTGGCAACCTTCAAAATATTCTGTGTATCTATGAGTTATTTTCTTTTTTGTTTGTTCATTTATCTTGTTCTTTAGATTCCACACATAAGTGAAATCATATGGCATTTGTCTTTTGTTGTCTGGCTTACTCCACTCAGCACAATATGCTCTAAGTCCATCCATGTTGTTGCAGATGGCAAGATTTAATTCTTCTTTATGGCTGAGTAATATTCTATTGTATATATGTACCCCCTCTTTTTTTATCCATTCATCAATTCAAGGACACCCAGGTTCCCTCCATATCTTGGCTATTGTAAATTATGCTGCAATGAACATATAGATGCACATGTCCCTTCAAAGTAGTGTTTGGGTTTCTTCAGATAAATACCCAGAACTGGGATTACTGGGTCCTTCTTAGTGTCTTGTTATAGCCTTTATTTTAAAGTATATTTTGTCTGGTATTAGTATTGCTACTCCAGCTTTTTTGATTGTTTCCATTTTCCTGAAATATCTTTTTCCATTCTTTTACTTTCAGTTTGTGTGTGTGTGTGTGTGTGTGTGTGTGTGTGTGTGTGTGTGTGTGTGTGTGTGTGTCTTCTGACCTTAAGTGTATTGTAGGCACCATATGTAAGGGAAGGTTTTGTTTTCTTATCCATTAAGCCACCCTGTATCTTTTCATTAGAGCATTTAATCTATTTACATTTAAAGTAATTGTTTATAGATAAGCAGTTATTGCCATTTTACTATACATATTTTTTATTTCTTTTTCTTCTTTTTCTTAAAGAAGTCCCTTTAAAATTTCTTGCAATACTGGTTTGGTGGTGATGAACTCCTTTAGTGCTTTCTTGTCTGGAAAGTTCTTTATCTGCCCTTTAATTTTAAATNTTAGGCCATTTCTGACCAACAACTGACCGTTTATTATAAAAACAGAAATAGAATCCTAATGATAAAAGCACTGCTCTGTTGAGAAGGATAGAAATGTCTTGTAATATGTTTAAAAGATAAGACAGCTCAAGTACATGGCAAATGTGACAGAAAACACCCATGACAAGAAAAAAGGAAAATTTTACCTAAGAAGAGAACAATAGTGACAATCTAATTAATGACAAAGGAATATGTAGCTGCTATGGAGAATAGGCATATTCCTGATAGCAAGGAAGGAACTCATGGGTAGGTGGACAATTACAAGCGTTTTTACCAACCTCTGCTTTCATGCACACTAAAGAGGCCCCAATATTAGTACGTTAAAGTTGTGTGTGATGTAGCTCTTCAGTGTGAGAAAGGAAAGTTCTGGCAAGTAAAAATATATTAAGTATATTTTCCACCTTGTGTCCTGGTGGTCTCTACAACCAAGCACATTATTAACTTAATTGTATTCTAAAAAATGTTTTACCTAATGCATAATGGTTATTTCGGGTCCTCCATTTTCACTTTTTCTGCTCCCCAAGCAATCTGTTTCATTTTTTTTCTTACGTATGTAGAAGAGAGCTTATATACTATCTCCTCAAGACTATAAAATGGTAATAAAGATCGATATATCCAATTAAAAATAATGTAATAGATTAAACATTATTATATGTTTATATTTTAAAGTGGGGCATTTATGTAAGATTAGCATTTTTTGTGTGTGCTTTGAGTGAGAAGTGGAATGCCAATCAAAAATTGTAAGAGCAGAAACTGCCTTAAAGATAGATTTGGGACATGAGACCTGAGACATTAGCATCAGAGTAGTTCAGTAAGATGCAGGGAAATAAGAGATTAATGTGTAGTGTTGGAAGCTGGGATGCATAATGGTATGCTTGTATAAGAGTGGAAAGGAGGGCCAGCCAAATGGTGCATTGGTTAGGAGTTGGCTTGGGACATCAGCTCGGAGCAGCAGGGCCGTGGTTCAGTTCCCACAT
>NW_017731812.1:1179544-1185218 GCF_001890085.2 Hipposideros armiger | reverse complement strand
AATGTTTACTAAATTTTAGTAATAAGAATTTCCTTACTTTTAAAACTAAATATTTTTATACATAAGGAAAATAATTTATAATTTAATTTAGATAATATCTTTCTCTTAGGGTTGAAACTTTATAAGCTGAAGGTAAAAGGTCAGTCTGCATATTAAGAAGAGCAGTCAGGAAAGGAAGCAAATACAATTTTAAAAATCAATATAAAATTAAACTAAAAGGCAGCAATTTCTTGGGAATTACACTTACTACATATTTTCTGAATAGAAAAACAATCTACATTTTAAGACACAATATATTTGATGTTCCTGGGTTCTGTAAGAGAATGAGCAAGTCTGTGTATCTCGTTTACTGTTTTAGGTATCTTAAGAGGGGATTAAGGTCCTTCTTCATGTAAATAATTAAGAAGCGTCTATGACACCAGATATACACACTTATCATTCATGGCTTCAATAACATCAAGAGAGTTAGATTTTTGAATCATAAAAGTATTTACTAATTTCTTTATTGATACATGTTTAAGTCTATAAACTGGATTGGCACAGATGATTTTCCGTCATGCATATGGAATTACCCCTGAAGAAGCAGGTATTAACCTTGGAGAGTGATTTGACAAAGTAGGCCGTGTAAGACAGTATAATAAGAGCAGTACAAGTTGGATGTCTGCTTTATTTCCTTGAGGTAACCAGAACTAATTTCCACGTACGTAGACCAGAACTCTAGAGGCCTAAACACTTTATGATACGCTCACCTACATCACAGGGGATGGCTGGGTGAAAGGGGGAAAAAAATGAGCTCTTTGCTATGATATTTTCTTCATCTGACTTTGTGGCAATATCATTGCTAGTAACTGTTGTTCTTTTCTGAGGGAAGAAAGCTATAGTCCTGAATTGTTTAATGGAAAATATTGTCTGATCCACGAATACGGCAAAGGGTCATTTTAATTTTTACGCACTTACTTTTTCAGTTACTTTATTCCATACCTCATATTCATAGCATGATTAAATTTTCTATATATCTTTATATAAAGTGTTTTTCAGGGACTAAAAGGTTTCCACAAGAGATACTAATGGTTTCACAGTAGTCACCAACTTGATTTTTTCTGCTTCTCAGCTGTCTTTAGTTTCACAGTCCAGAGACCATCTGTCTAGACAGGTGTTATCTCACTGGTATCTAAAAGTAGAAACTGAACATCATTATTTTTGAGATCTATTTATAAAATGCAACTCTAGTGATAACACAGTACTGGCCTAAGTTCTGCACTGTTACAAATCTCTTCCTTAGAACAGATGGACTGCAAAATGGCTTATTTTGCACTGACCAGCTGTGAATTTAAGCAGTGTATAGGAACTGTGGTGCCACTTACACTGCACAAAAAAAGAAACTAAACAGATATGTGCTATCAAAAGGTGTTCATAGTAAGTAAGCATTTACCTAGTAAATTTATTCTTAAAAAAAAAAAAAAAATATATATATATATATATATATATATATATATATATATATATATATCCACTGTGTACAATACAGGTAAAAACAAATATAGGAATAATATGCCTTAAAATTATAACTTTTGCTGAAAAGTATTTTAAGGTCTGCAAATGCATGGGCCTTGATTGTTAGCCTGAAAGTCATAGTTCTCTTTATTCCAAATGCAAAATGCCTACATACTAATTGCTATATGGATATTTTCTATTGTGTAGCACTGAAGAATTGACTTTTATGAACATAAATAATTTGAAGATGCTATTACAAAAGAGTATTTAATTCCATCACAGAGTCACACCCTCCCTCCACACCAGGGTCCTTAACACACACACACACACTCAAACACAAACACACATGCGATCTACAGAGGCACTTATTGTTTTAGAGATGCAGTTGGTACAGTGGTTACATACCTGCAACATAGTNCACGTTAGAAACAGAGGTAATTGAACCATCAACATTTGAATTATCAGTTTACTTGCAAGCTGCTGCTGGATATTGCTTCCCTAGGCATAATGGCTTCCAGTAAAACACAGTCTGCATTGCTTATATGTAACAGAAATAAAAGTGGCCATAAACAATTCCTTTTTCTTTTCAGTTCTAGCAAAACTCCCATATAGATGTGACCATATAGAATCACATCAAGTAATGAATAGTCTTCTCAAATTATAAATGAACATTTTATTCTAGTCTTAGGCTCTTTCATACATTGATTCATTTAATTCAAATAATATTGTAATTTGTGCTAAATATTTAATTATGAAAAGTAATCAGGCCCATCTTCTCAGAGTTCATAAATTAATGGACACAAGCAAGTAAACCAACACTTGAATAGATCAACAAATATATGCTCTGGTGGAATAGCATACACGGGTTGGGAATCCAGAGACACCTCATCTTGAGTGAGCAGTCTTCCATGACTTTCTCAAGGAAATAACTTTTCAGTTGAAACCTACAGAATGCAGAACCCACACAAGATGAATGGGATTCTCAAGAAGAAAGGAAAAAAATACTCAATTATTGAGACAGAGGGAATAGCATGTGTGAAAGCAAAAAGTGCATAATTCTGAATTGAAAACAGTGCTAAGTGGCTCAATTATGGCCTGGAGAGTGGTGAAGAGCAGTCATGAGATGTCAGGTCAGAGTACTGACTCGGGGCTGACTATCCCACNTTAGTGAGGTGATGACATTGTAAGGATTAAAAATGTGGAATCGCTATATTGTACACCTGAAACTAACATGAGTAATATAACATTTTATACCAACTATACTTAAATTTTTAAAAAGATTGTTCTTAAATACCACCTGACCTAGTGGTTGACTGAAGTAAATTAATGATTGTCAAAGCCATTTTTAATTCAGATAGGGTTCACTAACCCTAGGTTTCTTAACAGAGGCACTATTGATGTTTTGTTCAGGATAATTCTCTGTTGTAGGGGGATGTCCTGTGCATTTTGGGATGTGTAGCACTAACCATGGCCTCTACCTACTAGAAGGCAGTAGCACCTTCCTGAGTGATGAGGTCCAAAAATGTCTCCAAAGGACGAAGACCAGGGTGAGCTCAATGAGGCATGTAAAACGGGCACAACACTTAAGGAGGCATCAAAAGCTGAGTAATCAAGATAAATAATATTAATGCATATTTTAAACAAAAGAGATGAATGCAAAAATAATGATAGAATACTCTTGAGTGGTCTCTTAACATATTTCAAACATGACAGAGACAACAGCATCATTTTGCTGCTGAAATGGCTTCAGTGAATGGAAAACTGGGTAGTAATTGTAGTGGGGACAAAAGGAGTTGAGTTTAGAGTCTTAGGAATGTAATACAGAAGAGGTTTAAAAAAAATTGGGGAAAAAACAAAAAAAAAAAAAAATCTTTTAAAATTAATAAGGAAACCCTAGTATTTCATGTGGCAAAACAGTAATAAGAGAATACACTCAGAATTTTAAGTTAACTTGGGGTGTGCTAATACTTTCCAACTTTTTATATATATGGACAGAAAAAACAATCAGTTTTATTTGAGGATTCAGAACAATTTTTTCCTGTAAGGAATTACATTGTTACTTCCTTGCTTTAAATCACACATGAAAAATCTTCCTAAAAATGCGTTGTAGAATGGGTGTTAACTGCATACATCATGGTCTTAAAAAATCTCTGTTAATTCTATTTGTAATAGTCTGAAAAAGAGAAACTTCTACCATATGACTGACTATGAATATAAATTTGAAAGGCAGAGTTTAAAACTTTAGTAAAAACAATAGAAAACATTAGTCCCAAATCTGTGATAGATTAATTTTAACAGTGATGTTATGCTTGCAATTGATTAAAAAGAATAAATAGACACAAAAAAAATAGAAGATATCAGAAATATTAAGAATGTACAGAGTAAAAAATAGAGAAAAGAGAGTGTGGGCCACAATTGAAATGCATTTCATTAGTATAATATTTATACGAGAACTTATATTTTAGTACTTATCGAATAAGAAATGTTAACAGTTTGACCATTATAAAGTGACATATTATAAANGGCCACCACCTATGCTTGGTTTGAAAGTACCTGGGAGATTCTAAGCCTTGTACCAAGGCCAACTGCAGCTAATGTTGGGCTAGGGCTGCTCAGCAAGAAATATGGAGCATGCAGAGGCTAGATGCTGCTTGTTTGGGGTTTGTGAACCTTTGAGAGATTTTAGGAAAGTCCACAGCATGAGCCAAGACAGGCTGTTTGTATGGGAAAGCTATTGGAAGTGGCTTGAGTAGGCCCACGTGTCCGGTGGAGCAGGGTCTCAGGAAATCACCAGGGTGGAACAAACCATGTGAACTGTGTTAGCTAGATTCATAGACTCAGATATGGTGCTTGCATAGTCTCCAGGCTGGGAGTGGGAAGGGCTCAACAAAGAAATAATGCCGTATGCCAGCGCTTCTGTTTGGAAGAAAGCTGCCTTTCCAGCCCTTGCTGTGAAGCCAGAGAATTCAGTTTCTCCCTGTTCATCACTGGTGCCTTCCAAGCTGCTGTCCTTCTAGAACTCATAGGGAGTGAGTCTGTCAGTGAGTATATCCATCGGTGTGCAGTTTCTTTAACAGTAATTCCTGTGACTCAGACATTCTCCATCTCAGTTATTATCTCCACTGGTTTTTACACCCAGAAGTTTTGGGGATGACTATTCCTGGCACTAGAACCATGATCTGGGGACCCTGGTGTGGGACTGGGATGCCTTTCTCCTCGCGGGGGACATCTGCAGCTGAGATATCCCTCCCAATTTTAACTGCCGCAAGTGGGTGTGGAACCAGCCATTTTGCTCTCTGCCCCTCCTACCAGTCTCAGGGTGGCTTCTGTATGTCCTTGGTTGTGGGACTTCTATTCAGCTAGACTTCAGGTGATTCTCCATGATGGCTATTTAGTTGTAATTTTGATGTGGTCATAGGAGGAGGTGAGCACAGCATTTACCTACCCTGATATCTTGACCAGGAATCCCCTAAATGTAATGTTTCTAAATATTATACAATGGTATTCTTTCAAAATTATTCATATTGCATCAATATGTAAATTGTCTTAATTTACATGAATGGTTAAACAGAGATGTTATAGTTGAATTAACAACTTGCAGTAACTTCAGTGGAAATGCTTTTGTTCCTTTGAGAAATATCTACTGGTTAAATAAATGTATTCAACTGTGAAAATAATGTGATAAAGATATCTTTATATACATTAAAGTTCATTGGTTTGGAAAAATAATTGGTTTTAGATAAAAACTATTAGAATTAGTAAAAATGCCTGATTTAGAATAAAATGTGTTCATTTCTATGCATTTTCTTTGGTTATAATAGAATGTATTAGTGATGAAAACAATATGATTTTGGTGACATAATAATGCTTCTTCTGTTTTAGGAAAAATGAAATGACTAAGAGTCATAAATTGAATAGATTCGTAATTTAAAACAAGCATCGAAAGTGGGAGGAATAGTAAAATGTGTGTTTTCTTTTAACTAGAAACATGTAGAATATAGTAAAACCACAGGGTTGTCTGGTACTGTATATTTTTCAGTGTGGATTCTAAGCTTTACTTCACTTGATTCCCAGAGTAACTCCTCAAAATAGGAAAAGCAAGTGATGAAATGTATTGTTACTTGAATGACTTAACCTAGGTTTCAGGTCGGAAATTAGGACCCAGTTTTTTTCTTTCTTT
>NW_017731812.1:1171782-1172988 GCF_001890085.2 Hipposideros armiger | reverse complement strand
CAACTTATCATATACTACAATAATAATAAACATATTACACTTATATAAAGTTATGGAAATAAATAGATAAAATGTAGTCCCTACAATTATATTAAGAGTAAAGTTTGGATATTATAGTAATATATTTGGATATCATTTATATAGTATATTAAAGATTAGCTTTACTCTATACATAGACACATGCAAACACCTCATATTCTTAAGTAACCTCAAAAATTTAACATATAAAAACAAATAGTAATGAAACCTATAGTATTTCCGTATTTAAATTATTTGGTTATAATGCCTGGAATTGTTGAAAGCATCAAATATCAGCATTACCAGAGAAATTGATTATGATGCACTTTTTTTTATAACTGAAAATAAAGCATAAGACAGTAATGAGATCATGACAAGATCTTTCCTCTAAAAAGCGCTCTGCAGATATGCACTAAAAATATGATAAGCTAAATAAAATTTTTTTCAGCTAAGAATAACATAACATTATATGCACCTTTTAAAAACATTAACAATGCATGATTTATCCTACAATATCAAAAGTCATTGAGAAAATGATAAAAAGCAGAACTCATAAATTCAACTGGAGAACAAAAAACGTCACCTTAGGAGATATCTCCAAAATGCTATCTGTTATCAAACAAGTGATAGCTATAAATTCTTCCCAATTTTATTATCCATGCCCTTCTTCTAACTCATAAAACTATATAGATTTTTCATTATATGTGCTATACTAGGAATACTGGAAAATGATGCCCCTAGCATATTGAAGAATAATAAAAGAAATATGTTACAACTTTGTTTAATAGAACTGACATTGGTACAGAAATATAATGGAACATAAATGTATACATAAGTGGCTCTCGATTAAAGTATATAATATGAACAGATTTAGATGAAATTAAAATTAAAATTACTTGTTAGACTTTTTTCTTCAACTACTTTTTGAGGCATTTTATATTTTCACAGGAAAATACATATGTGTACGCCGATGTTCTTGATACTGCCTTTTAAAATTCTATATTCCATCTTTGTTTTAGTTCAGACTTTAAGTAATTACTAAATAATTATGCTTAGTTATTTCTTCATATCTAAAAGGCTTTAAGGAACTTTGTTTTTCAGTTTTCATGGGATATATTAACTAAGAAACATTAATAGTTATGATCAGCTTAAAGCCTACATTGCAAAAAGAATCCAGGACAAAATGGA
>NW_017731812.1:1167999-1169087 GCF_001890085.2 Hipposideros armiger | reverse complement strand
TGAGAGGAAAATATTCTTTAAAAGCATGAGGTCCTAAGTTTGTGTCCCTATGCAGCTGCGTGGGTCGCACACCCATGAGATGTGTCTGGTGTCCATAATAAGTTGAACCTTTGCCTATAAGATGTAAGTGTGAAAACATATGTTTTGTATGTATATCTGTGAAGGTGGTATGAATATAGGAGTTGGTTAGACGAGAAACTTATACAAGGGGTAATTTCTGTTGTGATTTTTCTTTCTTTTGACAAAGAGAACATTTGAAGGACATTCCCCCATTTTCCCACAACATAGGTGGTGATATTATCTGCTAAACTTTTTTTTTTCTTTTGAGGTGATTTGCATTTTCCTAAGCAATCTGGAAAGTTAGGAAGAGTCACTGGGTTACATAACTGAGTTGAAATTCATTAATGCCATCGAGAATTTCTTCCGAGACACGCATATATCAAGAATCTACTTATTGAATCATGGCCTCTTTTTAAACATCTGATTATAATTTATGTATAATTACTAAAGTGTTTTCATTAGAGCTTGTAAAATCTATGTGGATATAAGGTATAAACTTATATATGATTTTAGAAAAAATAGGATAAATGCAGTAGCCTGCGGAGCTCTTGACTACTATAAATCTTTTTACTATATTATTCTGAAACTTTTGGGAATCCTTGTGTGTCCTAATTAATAAGACTTTTACTCTTGTTGCTGACAGCACTGAAATTAGCATGACCCTAGGTCACCACTGGACAATCATGTTCAAAAAACTTGATTGCCAAAAATATTCATCGGTTCACTTTACTGAGCATATTACTTTGCATACTACTTATATTTCTTACAAGGAAATCCCTTAATTCAACTTTCTCCCATGATGAAATTATTTTCGAATAATATAAATTACTATTCTACCTGAAAATTACATTCAATAAAATGTAAAGAATTTAATAAAACTGCAATATGCAGAGCATACTAGTAATGTTGAACAAAATAGAAAAGACATATGTTACAACAAATATTTAAACATCACACTGAATTTTATAGTGTTTCTTTGGGTCATTACACTGTATTAATTAGCTTATTTTAATCAAATATGTATTAAT
>NW_017731812.1:1148582-1165009 GCF_001890085.2 Hipposideros armiger | reverse complement strand
TGTTGGAATGAAATACCATTTAAAGAGGCATATTTATGGAAGAGGAGGTTTGGTGTGAAAAATATTGTAAAGAAAAAAGGTCTATTTTGAGAGCCAGCACACTGTGCTATACTGTTTTGTTAACTTCTCCATACATATGGTCAACTTTCCCTTTATAAGCTTTTACTAATTTTTAGCTTATTATCATCATTTCTGAAACCTTTATAATACAAAGGCAGTAATATTGCAAATATTTGCATATTTTATTTCAATTCAGTTTTCTTAGCTAGATAAGTTGAAAAGTTTTATATATAATAGTCCCCACTTATCCAAGATTTCACTTTCTGCAGTTTCAGCTACCTGCAATCAACCATAGTCCAAAAGATGGAATGGCAAATTCCATAAACAATTCATAAGCTTTAAATTGTTTGCCATTTTGAGGAACATGATGGAATTTCCAGCAGTTCCACTTTCTTCCACTGGGTTGTGAATCATCCCTTTGTCCAGCATTTCCACCCTGTATTCAACTTCCTGCCCAGTCGTCACTTTGTAGCCATCTCCATTATCAGACTGACTGTCAAGGCATCATAGTACTTGTGTTCAAGTAACACTGATTTTACTTAATAATGCCCCAGAGTGCAAGAGTAGTGATCTGGCAAGTAGGATACACCAAAGGGAAGCCATAAAGTACTTCTTTTAAGTGAAAAGGTATTTATGTATAGGATAATAACACAGAATATTTAAGGTTCAGTCCAATGGTTTCAGGCATCCACTGGGGGTCTTGGAACAGATACCCCGAGGACAGGGAGACCTAGTGTATTTATGGTCATTTGCATTCTCTTTTTGGTTAATTTACTGGTTGTGGCATCTATCTAAGTTTTTATATAAATGTATTTCATATGAAACTATATAGTCCACTCCAATTTATGTATATATATCGGGGGTGCCAAAATAATGTATACTGCTGGACACTTTGGTCAACATTGCTCAAGCAGTTAGTAGTTCACCAAAATCAGAAGTGTCTGGATGCTGACGGTAACCACTTTGAGCATCTCTTGTAATTGCAGAAGTCAAACGTGACTTGTATTCATCTTTTGTTATCGGTATATATTATGTATTACAATTTTAATATAGTTTTACTTTCTTAAAATGTGTATACATTTTTGGCACCCTCTGTATTTAACAATGTGAAGAATATTTTAATAGTGAAGGAAAACAATTGAAATTCTCTTTAAATTCAACCCTTTTAGGTCCTAGCACTAACTTTTCATCTTGTATATATTTTCACTGAAATCATCTCTTCTATGTACTTAGTGGTATAATTCACATTGCTTGATTTATTTTAAAGTGCTTGTATACTGGTTTCATTTTATCAGATTTTGTGCATACAATATGCATGCAAAGGACCAGCAATAGAAATATTCCTATCCTCATAGAACTTATATTCTAGTGAGAGTTTTAGATGCTTTTAAAAACACACAAAAATGATATTAAACAAATGTATAGAGTGGATTAACATGATCCAATTTACAATTTAAGAATATTATCTTTTGATGTGTGAAAATATCTGACTTGAAAAAATGGGTAGATGACAGTGTGATTTCCCAACAACAGAAAAATAAAGTGGTTAGTAAGTTTGGGAAGTGGATAAATCCATTCGAATAGAAGAATCAGAAGTTACATTTCAAATGTGTTGATTAGAATTGTCTATGGGACATTCAAGCAAGTGGAATAAGTGGTTAGATAAATATAGGATACAGATGAAGGTATATATTTGGGGATATTATTTGAGAATCGCCAGCATAAAGATGCTCCTTAAATTCATAGGAATTCAATTTGTTACATGGAAGTGACGATGGAGGACTTAAATTTGAAAGTTTACTAAAAGAAGACGACCCAACAAAAGATACTTAAAAAAATAAGAGACGTGAGGGGAAATAAGGAAAGAATGGTATTCCTGAACCCTAGAGAGAGTTTTAGTTCAAGAGGCAAAAATTGGTTCAGTTGCTTCTGAGAGTTGGAGTAAGGGGAGCTGTAGGAAGAAAAAGTTATGTTTATTATTTTACCACCAAATTAAAATTTGAATTATAAGATACAGAAAAATGCACAAATTACAAGTATACAATATGATGAAAACCCACAAACTGAACTCATCTATACGAGTTTGGCTAACACACAGGCTAAGAAGCAGAACGTTGGCAGCACCTGAGTGGCCTTCTTTGTAGCCCCTTCTGGTCACTATCACACCCAAGGATAGCCCCTCTCCTCACTTCCCCATAGACTTTTTTTGTCCTATTTTAGAAATTTATATATTTTATATATAATTTATATATAAAAATTCATATATAAATGATACATTTATATAGTCCTAGTCTTAGGAATTTTATATAATCTTATTGTGTCCAGTATTATAATTGAGAGATTTATCCATGGTGTTTCATGTATTATGGTTGATCAATTCCCATTTCTGAATATTTTTCCATTGTATAAATAGATCACAGTTTAGAAATGTTTTCTACTGCTTAAAGGCAGTTTCCTGTGAAACACGATTATGTATAATGCTGCTGTGAACATCTTTACACATGTCTTTTAGGGAATATATATACACATTGTTGTTAGTATATACGTAGGAATGGTACTGGTGGGTCATAAAGTAGATATATGGTCAGCTTTAGTTGATATTATGAAGTTTTCTAAATCTGGTTGTACCAATTTATATGCCCAGGTCAGTATATGAAACTACAACTTGATTCAAATTCTTGCTAATTGTTAGTTCACCTTCTGTACATATGACATTCTAGTGGATGTGTACTGGTATCTAACTGTGGTTTTATTTTATAGTTTGATGATTTCTGATGAAGTTGAGCCATTTTCACATGTTTAGTTAGCATTTGGTTATCCATGAGCTGCTTTTCCTCTCTCTTAATGTTGGTTAAAATTTAAGATATTTACTCAGTTTACATTGGATGATGATTAAGAAATTTAGATTTCTATTTCACATACCCCAGTAGATTTTGGAGGGTTGTTCTTCCATTGGTTTATCAGTTGTATATTTAGGGTTCTGAAATGGCACATACAACTTCAGCGTTCATCTAAGAATGTATGCAGGGCATATAGAATATCATTTTCTTAAAAGACTAAGTTGCAAAATAATTCACTAAACAATAATCAGTCACAGTTCCCTAATTGAGCCTTATGAAATTATATGTTCCTAAAGCATCTAAGTTACAGAAGTAAATTAAATTTTAAAACATATTTGAAAAGTAATGTCCCCAAATAATTCTTCAAAATTTTAATCACTGGTACTTAACCTAATTTCCCAGCAGAGTTGCAAAAATAAACACATCACAATTTAGGTATTTCTTATAAATAATGTAGATAAGATTTGAGTTGAATTTATATACAAATCATCACTTTATCAGTATAAATATTTTAAATGACCTAAACTTGTTAAAATTCTTACAATGCATGTTTTATATTGATGTCCATTTATTCCACCTTTACCAATCCTATTGCCAACTAGATATTCCCTCTGTTATCAATATGGTGGATACTGGGATTAACCGTATGGCCATAAGTTTAGAAAGACTGTTACAACAGAGGTGTAGAAATGGAAGACCTCTGGAACCTTGATCCATGTTTGAAAAGTAATTTTAATAAATCTAAAATACTTGGATAATTTTTATGTATCGTTCTTTTGAAATTATCTTCATTTCATAGCAAAAATAAAATATAATAACCCCATTAAATATTTATGTTTCGTTGTCTCTTATAGAATTCCATAGTATAAGCCTTTAAAGATGATACAGGGTTTAGAAAAGTGCAGTCTGCAAAAATTGGAGTGGTTTATTGCATATTTCTCTTTATCACAAAATTGAAGTCAGATATACAGATGCCCAAAATTTGGTCTAACAATTTTCTCAAGATTTTGAAGGATAGAACTTTGGGTTTATAAATCATTTATCAGAACCACACATTGTACATAATTTATCAGGGCTGTCTATATGTTCTCTGAAATACATAACGTTAATTAAAAATAAAGTGTTTTAGTAAAAAATTACTAACCAGCACAAACACACAATGAGACATCATTATATTTTTAGGTAAGAGCTTGGACTCAGCTTCAAATAGATGTACTATTACCTTGTTGTACTTTGCTTCCTTAAGTACTAGAGCAGTCACTTAGAAGTTTCATGGGTTATAACTGTTCTTTCATTCCCTATGCAAAACATAAAGAAACATCCTGCTGCTTGCTACACTGATTCTGGTGTTTGCCACAAGAATTGAGATTGTTGTTTTGCGTAAGCTGTCTCGGCCACCTAGGGCAATAGAGCTTACTCAAATGAAGAGCTTGTCATCAAATGGGTTTGCTCACAACTCACTGCAGAATCTCAAGGGCAATTTGGAAAATTTTTGAAAGGTAAAATGTGTCCTGATCCATTTTATTACTTGCTCTGGGGCTGATATTGAACCCCAGACGTGTTATCCAGTCATAACCCTATGCCCATTTAAATTATTTTCAATGTTAACATTCAGTCATAGGTTTCATACGTCATCCTTCAAGGAGCCAAGGATCAGATTCCTCTATTTATTCACAGACACATTTACAGATGAACAACACCAAAAAAATGCAGGCAAAAATTATTTTTAAATAAAAAATGACTTCTTGACAGGAATTTTGCCCTTGTTTATGTTCTTTTTATTTCTTGCTATAGATCTAATTTATTTTCTGGAAAGGGCCATACAGAGCTTTGCTGCACCTTGCTTTAGGAAAAATTGTCACCATTTATTAATCCCATTTATTTTCAAAAAAGAAGGAAGAAATGTCTTTGGAGATACAGAAGATGCCCAGACACAGAAAAACATTGTCCATGAGTATTCCATAATGTGAGTAAAAGGCCAAAATTTTTGGATTAAAAATTGTCACTTCTTAGAGAAGTTTAAACATATATAAATAGAAAATTAAATATAATACACGGAGACATATTTTTACGTCAACAGCTATATAAATACTATTGTCATTCTTGAGTGAAGCTCTAATAAACTCAAGGTCAGAATGGTTTTTTAAGTTGAATTTGCTCTGTTGCAACAACTACATTATATAAATTTCATTATATCGACTTCAATTCCAAAGTTCTTATAGCCAAACTATTATTACTAGCCTGTAATCAAAATAAAAATGTTACCACTTTCATCCAAAATACACCACTCACCACTTCCAGTGAACATCTGTGTCAAATCTAATACATATATTCTAATGCCTTGAACAGATTGTTTTGAATATTTACATTATACATTCAAATGATTCAAGAAACAATTAAATAGTAAAAGTAGCATATAATAAAAAAATCTACATAATGGGAAATAAAGATGAGGCTCAAATCCATGTACAGGTGAGTCCTGAACAATGTGGGGGTTAGGGACACTGACCGCCTTACATGCAATAAAAAATACAGGTATAAATTTTGACTCCTCTAAAACTTAAGTTGTCCCTCAGTATCTGAGTGGGATTGGTTTCAGGACACCCTTTGGTTGCCAAAATCTGAGGTTGATCAAGTCTCATATATGAAATGGAGTAGATAAATGCATACAGTTGGCCCTCTGTTTCCACAGACTCCCAACCGGGGATCAAAAATAGTACAGGTATTTTTTGAAAAAAATCCATGTATAAGTGAACCCCTGCAGTTCAAACCTGTGTAGTTCAATGGTCAACTGTAATTTCATTTACATATGCAAAAGTTGGATGAGACATCAGAATTTATTCACCCTCTATAGAGGTTAGAATATGGAAAAGAAACCTGAATGCTTCCTTTTTTTTTCAGCTTTCTTGAGGTATAATTGACAAATAAAAGTATAAGATACTTAAAATGTACAACATGATGGTTGACATACGTATACATTGTAAAATGACTCCCTCCATCAATTAAATGAGCACATTCATCACCTAACATTTATATTTTTAATTTTTTTATGAGAACATTTAAGTTCTATTTGCAAATTTTAATTTACACTACAGTGTTACCAACTATAATCACCATGTTATACGTTAGGTCCTTGGAAATTATTTATCTTATAACTGAAAGTTTGTACCCTATTATCATCATTTCCCTATTTCCACAACCTCTCCCGCCAGCTCCTGGCAAATCTTTTCTACCATCTTCTGCTGTTGCTACTGCTATCTTCTGTTTTTGTGAGTTCAAGTTTTTGTTTTTGATTCCACATGTAAGTGATACCATGCAATATTTGTCATTGTCTGGCTTACTATACTCAGTATAAAACTTTTCAGGTTCACGCATGCTGTCCTAATGGCAGAATTTTCTTTCAATCTCATGTCTGAATGATTTTTCCATTAAAATTTGAAAATTCTTACTGCAAAACTATTATCACTAGTCAGTGATTAAAATAAAAATTTTACCACTTGCATTCAAACTATACCTCTCATCACTTTCAGTGAACCTCTATGTCAAATCTAATATATATACACACATTCCCTTGAACAGATTTTTTTGAATATTTAAATTATAAGTTAAAATGTTTCTAGGAACAATGAAATAGTAGGAGTAACATAAATTAATTTACAGAATGGGAAATAAAGAAGGGGCTCAGATCCATATACAGTTCACCATTGAGCAATGCTGAGGTTAGGGCACCCACTCCCCCACCCTCTAGCACAGGAAATAATAGTTGACCATTGAACTACATTCATGTGTTGACAGACCCTTAGGTTTTTTCCATACCTAGGCTATTTCAAACATTACTCCAGTGATCGTGAGAGTGCAGATATCTCTTGAAGATAACGATTTTGTTTACTTTGGTTATATACCCAGAAGTGGGATTGCTGGATAATATGGCAGTCTATTTTTAATTTCTTAAGTGACTTCCATGCTATTTTTTATTGTGGCTGTACCAGATTATATTCTTTGAAACAGCCTAACCAGAATTTTTAAATTTATTCTCGTTTTGATAATTGACATCATAACAGTTGTGAGGCAAAATCTCATTGTGCTTTGATTTGCATTTCTCCTGCAATTAGTGATATTGAGCACCTTTACATGTGTATAATGTTCCGTTTTATGTCTTCTTATGAGAAATGTCTACTCAGGTCTTGCTCAATTTTTAGTTGAATTATCCTTTATTTTTATTTATTTATTTTTAGCTTTTGAATTGTATGCATACCTTGTATATTTTGGACATTAGCCCTTTATCATGTACGAGGTCTGACAATTACGTTCGTGAACTCATCCTAGAAAACATGCTACATACCTCATTGCTGAATATCACTATGGTCACCTTCAAAGCTATGGAAAGCTATGCACCAACGCAGGTGCCTAGTCCACACTTCAAAGCAATTTTGGAACTTTTTCTCTGGAATGGCCATCAGAGCTGTCATCTTATTACCCTCGATGTCCTGAATGTCATCAAAATTACTTCCTTTTTAACATTGATTTTATCTTTGAGGAAAGAAAGAAGTCATTGGGGGCCAGATCAGGTGAGTAGGAAGGGTGTTCCAATACAGTTATTTGTTGACTGGCTAAAAACTCCCTCACAGACAATGCCGTGTGAGCTGGTTCATTGTTGTTATGCAAGAGCCATGAATTGTTGGCAAAAAGTTCAGGTCATCTAACTTTTTTATGCAGGCTTTTGATCACTATTCCAAATAGTAAACATGGTTAACCATTTGTCCAGTTGGTACAAATTCATGATGAATAATCCCGGTGATATTAAAAAAAGGTTAGCAACATCGTTGCAACAGGTTCGCGAACTTAATTGTTTGACCTCGTATGTGATTTGAAAATATTTTTTCCCATTCTTTAGGTTGCCTATTTATATTGCTGATGGTTTTCTTTGCTATACAGAAACTTTTTTAGTTGGATTTAGTCCCACTTGTTTATTTTTGCTTTTGTTGCTTTTGCTTTTGATATCAGTCCAAAAAATCTATGCCAAGGCCAATGTCAAGGAGTCTACCCTCTATGTTTTCTTCTAGAAATTTTATGGTTTCATGTCTTACATTGAAGTCTAATCAATTTTGAATCAATTTTTGTGTATGGTGTATATGTGACACATTCTTTTCTTTTGAAGGTGGTTGTGCAGTTTCCTTATTTTGGTCAACTTTCTGTGTTTGTTTGTATGTATTAGCTAGATCTGCTACATCTTTCAGTCTTGGCCAGATGGCCTTATGTAGTAGGTGTCCTGTGGAGCCCTGGTACAGTCTCCCTGGCTACCTGTTCTGGGTGCTCCAGGAATATTCCTCATGTGGGTTGTGTGCCCTCCTGTTATAGTTGAGCCTTGATTGCTATTGGCACATCAGCGAGTGGGATTGGCCCTCAGGCTGGCTGGCTGTTGAGTTTGGCCACATCCACAGTTTACGGGCTCTTGTGCAGGGGACTTGCCCCACTGAGTGGGACTTGCCCCAGTGGGTTCTGTTGCCTGTTAAGGCCACCCTTTGTGTTGGCACCACTATTGTAGAATATTATTTAGCTGTTTAATGAATGGGAAAGAACTACATGTACTTATGGGGAAAGATCACCAAGTTTTAAAAAACAGGCCAAAAAAAAAATCAGAAAACTATAAAAAACAAACAAACAAACAAACAAAAAAACACCTACCCTTTGTGTGTGCCACTCGTGGGTCTAATTGGGCAGTGCTCTGCTGTGGTCAGAAGCCAACCTCCAAGTATGTTGGTTCTGTGTCTTCATGGGAGGGGCTCCAGTGCAGGCCCAGGACACCCACTACCTGTGACTGGCCAGGGACTACCTGGTAGGAGCTACAAAGCAATCCACGGTTGTTTGCTGCATGTGCTATAATTGGTGGCACATGGGAAAAGTCACACAGCAAACTGAGGATTGCTGTCAACAATACTGGGCCTGGGGTAGCTCCTCAAGAAGCCAGGACATCCTAAGGCCTGCCGCCACCTGCTGGCTCCCTTAAAGCTCAGCCACTGGTAAAGCCTCATGTAGCATGCGACCTGTCTATTGCAGGTCTTAGGGAGTTACTTGTGGGGGAAGACTTCCGGTCACCAGGTTAATGTAGACTCTGGTTTGGGTTCAGTTATGAGCCTGGAGCTACTCAGCAAAAGTTTCAGAGCACAGTGAGGCCAGTTGCCGCCCTCCTGCAGTTTGTGGATTCTGATAGTTTTTCAAGGAAGCCTGCAATGTGGGCAGGGCTGGCTGCTCAGGAGAAAGTGCTTCCAGCTTTGGGGAAGTTGGGTGGGGCAGGGTCCCAGTAGAGCTCACCAAGCTCATCAGATTCAGATTTGGCCTGTGGGGGTGGGCTCAACACAGGAAAGATGGCCCACACCTGCCAGCTGCACAGGAGAAGGACCCCACACAGGGAAAATGGCGACAGCCCTCACAGTTGCAAAGCCACACAGCTCAGTCTGCCACCATATGTCTCCAGTGTCCTGTGAGTCACCTCCCTCCACCAGAACCCAGGGTGAATCCTTCTGAGCAAAGTGATTTTGTTTGTGGACCCTTTAAAGGATGTCTGGGTTTCCGGCAGCTTTCTTTGGCACCTGAACAGTCGGAATCCCCACTGTCTTTTATAGCCAGATGGTGTGGGGTCTCCTCTTCCCGGCACCAGGACTCTGGGCTTGGGGGCCTGGTGTGAGCCTGGGATCCCTGCTCTTCTAGGGGAAACCTCCGTGGCTGAGATATCCCTCATGATTGTCAACTGACACACCGGTAGGTTTGGGGACAGCCCGTTTCCCGTCTCTGCTCCTCTTACCAGTCTTGATGTGGCTTTTTCTTTATATTCTTAGGTATAAAACTTCTGTTTAGCCACACTTCAGATGGTTCTCCAGGTTGATTGCCTATAATTTAGTTGTAATTTTAATGTGCTCTTGAAAGGAAGCAGGCACAGTGTTTACATCACCATCTTGACAAAAAATCAGCTCTTAATTTTATTGATTTTCCTCTTGTCTTTTTGATCTCTGTTTCACTTGTTTCTACTTTGACCGTTGTTATTTTCTCCCTCTGCTAACTTGGACCTTAGTTGTTTTTAATGTCCAGTTCCTTGAGGTGGAAACCTAGTTATTATCATTTTGTTTGTTTGTTTGGGTTTGTTTGTTTGTTTGTTTTGTTGTTGTTTTGCGATCTTTCTTTTTTCGTTATGTAGAAACTATGAACTTCCCTCTTGGAACTACTTTTGCTGCATCCGATAATTTTTGGTATATTATGTTTCCAGTTTCATTTGTCTCAAGGTATTTTTTGATTTCCCTTTTGATATCTTTGACTCATTAATTGTTCAGGAGCAAGGTGTTCTATCTCCACCTGTTAGTAAATTTTTCAGTTTTCCTCTTGTAATTGATTTGCAGTTTCATACCATTGTCTTCACAAAGATGCTCGGTATGATTTCCGTCTTTTAAATTAATTAACACTTGTTTGTGGCCTAGCATATAATCTATCCTGGAGAATATTGCATGTGCACTTGAGAAGAATGTATATTCTATTGCTTATGGGTGGAGTGTTCTGTATATGTCTGTAGGGTTTACGTTGTCTAACATGTAGTTTAAGTCCAGTGTTTTGCTACTGGTTTTCTTTCTGTAAGATCTATTCACTGTAGGAAGTGATGTGCTAAATTCCTCTGCTATTGTTGTATTGCTGTGTATTTCTCACTACACATTTGTTAAAATCTGATTTATATATTTAGGTGATCCTAAAATATGTAAGTTGGCTACATACATATTTACAAATGTTATATCTCTTCTTGTATTGACTTTTATCATTATATAATAGCATTCCTTTTCTGTTTTTACAGCATTTGCCTTAAAGTCTATAGTGTCTAATATAAATATAGCTAGCCTTGCTTTGTTTTAGTTTCCATTGGAATAAAATGCATATGTTTTAATCCTTTCATTTTCAGTATGTATGTCCTTAGATTTTCAATCACTTGTAGATTGTATCTACACTATGTCTTGTTTTTCCATTCTGTTACTCTGTCTTGTGATCTGAAAAATTATTTCATTTATATTTACAGTAATTATTGACAGGTTTGGATTTATTATAGTCATTTTTTTATTATTTTCTGCTTGTTTTGAAATCGCTTTGTTTCTTTCTTCCTCTCTTCCTCTCTTCCTTTGTGATTTATTTATTTTATTTGGGACATGCTTAATTCCTTTCTCTTGAACGTCTGCGTATCTAATGTAGGCTTTTCCTTTATGGCTAACATGATGTTTACATAAAGCATCTTACATTTATAAGTTTATTTTAATCTGCTAACAGCTTAACTTCAAACATGCAATAAATGCTCTACATTTTTACATACCCCAACACATCTTATGTTTTTGATGTCACAGTTTACATCTTTTTACATTGTGTGTTTATTAACAAATTATTATACCTTTTACTTTCAAACTTTAAAATAGTTGTGACTTACCCAATACTGTTACAACATGAGAATATTCTGAATTTAAGTACATATTTTTCTTTTTTTTAATTAAAATTTATTGACGTGACAATGGTTAGTAAAGTTACATAGGTTTCAAGTTTATAATTCTGTACTACATAACCCATATATCACATTGTGTGTTCACCACCCAGAGTCAGTCCTCCTTCCATCACCATATATTTGACCCCATTTACCGTCTTCTACCCCCCTCACCACCTACCCTCTGGTAACCATTAAACTATTGTCTATGTCTGTCAGTTTTTGTTTCTTTGTTTGTTTGTCTTGTTCCTTTGTTGCTTTCAGTTTTATATCCCACATATCAGTGAAATCATATGGTTCTCAACTTTTTTCTGTCTGATTTATTTTGCTTAACATAATAATCTCAGGATTCATCCATGTTGTCACAAATGGCACTATTTCATCTTTTCTCATGGCAGAATAGTATTCCATTGTGTATATATACACCAGATCTTCTTTGTCTAATCATTATTGAAGGACACTTTCGTTGTTTGCATGTCTTGGCCACCATAAATAAAGCTGCAATGAACATCAGAGTACATATACTGTTGGTGGGAATGCAGACTGGCACAGCTGCTTGTGGAAGGCGTTTTGGAGTTTCCTCAAAAAATTAAGAATAGAATTACCGTATGACTGAGCAATCCCTCTCTTGGGTATCTAACCAAAAATCTGAAAACACTTATCCATAAAGATATATGTCTATTTTTCTTTACCAGTGAGTTTTATATTTTCATATTTCCTGTCACTAATGAGCATCATTTTGTTTCAGCTTTCTTTTTATTTTACCTTTTAGTTTCATGCTTCATCACTTCTTGTAAAGCTGGTCTAGTGGTGATGAACTCCTTCATCTTTGTTTGTTTGAAAAACACTTTTCTGTTTTTGCTTTCTAAAAAGCTTTTAGTTGAAGTATAGCATACAAAGAGAGACTGCATGACTAATTCACAACCTGACACATTTGGATAAGAAGTCCCTAGATAACAAATCTAAAGTTACCAGCACTTCAGAAGATCCCCTTCATATTCCCAGTCAGAGCCCCCAGAGGTAACCTCTATCCTGACCTTCTAAAAACATAAAGTAACTTTTTCTAGATTTAAACTTTGTATAAATGAAACCCTACATTATTTATACTCTGTTTTCTTTTGCTTGATATTATGTTTGTGGTATTCATCAGTAGTATTATGTATAGTTATAGTTCTTTCATTCTCATTGCTGTGTGGAATTTTACCATGTGAATACACCACAATTTTTTAAACTTCTAAAGTATTTTATTATTATAATTATTATTTTTTAATTTTCAGTTGCAGGTGACATTCAATACGATATTAGTTTCAAGTATATAGCATAGTGGTGAGACATTTATATATCTTACAAAGTGATACCCCTGTTGAGTCTAGTACATCCCTGACAACATACATAATTACAATATTATTCACTGTATTCTCTATAATATACTTTACATCCCATGATTTTCCCCCCTTTTTAAATTTTTCAATTACAGTTGACATTCAATATTATTTTATATCAATTTCAGGTGTACAGCATAGTGGAGATTTTATATATATATATATATATATATATATATATACACACACACACACACATATATATATATATTATAACCACTATATATTATATAACTACTATATATTATATATAGTATATATATTATATATACTATATATTATATAACTACTATGTAACAATCAATTAGTACTTCTTAATCCCTTCTTACTATTCACCCCCCATCCCCACCCTCCTCCCATCTGACAACCATCAAAATGTTTTCTATATCTATGAGTATGTTTCTGTTTTGTTTGTTTATTTTGTTCTTTAGATTCCACATATAAGTGAAATCATATTGCATCTGTCTTTCTCTCTCTGACATACTCCACTCACACAATAACCTCCAGGTCCATCCATGCCTCTGCAGATGGTAAGACCCCATTCCCTTCCATGGTGGAGCAATATTTCATTGTGTATATATGTATCACCTCTTCTTTATCCATTTTTCCATTGATGGACACTCAGGCTGCCTCTACATCTTGATCATTGTAAATAATGCTCCAATGAACATATGGATACACACATCCCCTTGGAGTAGCATTTGGGTTTCTTCAGATAAATACTCACAAGTGGGATTATGGGGTCCTTGTTTTCTCTTGTTGTAGTCTTTACTTTAAAGTCTATTTTGTCTGGTATAATAAATATTACCACCCCAGCATTTTATTTTTTTGTTTCCATTTTCATGCAGTATCTTTTTTTCATCCTTTTACTTTAATTCACTGTGTGTCTTTCAATTTGAAATGAGTCTTTTGTTGGCAGCATATGTAAGGATCTTATTTTCTTATCATTCAGCCATGTCTTTTGATTGGAGCATTTAATCCATTTACATCGAAAGTAATTGTTGATAGATGTGTAGTTATTGCCATGTTATTATTCATATTTTTAATCTTTTTTTTTTCCATTTTAAAGAAGTCCCTCTAAGATTCCTTGTAATACTGGTTTGGTAATGATGAACTCCATTAGCTTTTGTTGTCTGGAGAACTATCTTTTGATTCTAAATGGTAGCTTTGTTGGGTAGAATAATCCTGGTTGTAAGTGTTTGCTTTTCATAACTTTGAATATTTCCTGCCAACTTTTTCTGGACTACAAAGTTTCTGTTGAGAAATAAACTGACAGTTTTATGGGAGCTCCATTGTAGGTAACTAGCTGCTTTTCTCTTGCTGCCTTTAAGATTCTTTGTTTGTCTTTAGTCTCTGGCTTATTAATTATGATGTCTCTGAGTGTGGCCCTCTTTGGGTTCTTCTTGTTTGGGACTCTCTACTTCCTGGACTTGAATACCTATTTTCTTCACCAAGTTAGGGAAGTTTTCCATCATTATTTCTTCAAATTGGTTTTCAATTCCTTGCTCTCTATTTTCCCTTTCTGGTACCCCTATGATGTGAATGTTGGCACACTTGATGTCCCAGAGTAACCTTAAACTATCCTTATTTTATAAAATTATTTATTTTGTTCAGCTCTGATGGGCTGTCTTCTGCTTCCTTATCTTCTCAATCACTGGTTTAATCCTCTGATTCATCTAATCAACTGTGGATTCCCTGTAATGTTATTAGTTATTGTATTCTTTATTTCTGATTGGTTCTTTTTCATGTTTTCTTTCTTCACTTTTATATTTCCTTTTTGTTGAAGCTCTCCCTAAAATCATTGAGCATCTTTATAACAAGTGTTTTGAACTCGGCATCTGTTAAGTTGCTTGTCTTCATTGTGTTTAGTTCTTTTTCTGGGGCTTTGTTCTGTTCTTTTATTTGGGATATGTTTCTTTGTCTCCCCAGTTGGTTGCCTTCCTGTGTTTGTTTCTATGTATTAGATAGGGCTTTCCTATGTCTCCGATTTTTAATAAAGTGGCCTTAAATAGTTGATGTTCTGTGGGGCCCAGTGGTGCAGTTTTCCTGGTCACCAGAACCAGGTGCTCCGGGTATGTCCCTTGTGTGGATTGTGTGTGCCCTCCTGTTGTAGTTGAGCCTTGGTTGCTTTTTGCACATGGAGGTGAGGGATGGACACTCAGGCTGATTGGTCATGAGGACTGCCCATGACTACAATGGAGAAGCTGTTGTGCAAGGGCTAACCCAATAGACAAGATTTGCTTTTGCAGGGCTATAGTGCCTGCCCAGTGTGCCCTTTGTGTGTGTCAACCTTGAAGGCAGCCAGGTGATGTTCCAGCTTAGTCCAAAGCTGGCCACTGGATGTGTCCACCCTGGGGCCTCCTGGGAGAGGACCATCTGCAGACCAAGTTCAGCCACAGCCTGTGCCCTGCCTGTAGCCACCTGGAAAGAGCCACAAAGCAATCTGAAGGTGACTGCTGCCCATGCTGGACTTGGAGGCTGCTGCCCATGCTGGACTTAGGGTGCCTTGAGAGGCCAAACCACAAACTGAGGCTGGCTGTCACTAGTGCCAGGCTTAGGGCTGCTCAACCAGAGGTATGGGACATGTAAAGGCCAAATACTACTTGTTTGGGTTTTGTGAACCTTTGAGAGATTTTAGGAAGCCTGAAGCATGAGTCAAGACAAGCCATTTGTAAGGAAAAGCCACCAGAAGCAGCTTGGGTTGGGCCAAAAGTTGGTGAGGGAGGTTTCAGGGAATCACCAAGGCTGGGCAGATTGTTAGCCACTTGATGGAGGGTCAGATATGGTGGCTGCCTATGTCTAAATGCTGGGAGCAGGGAGGACTCATTGAAGAAACATTGGCTTCCTTCAGCTCCTCAGTCTGAGTAAAAGCTGCCTCTCCAGTCCTTGCCCTGCAGCCAGACAATTCAGTTCCTCCTAGTATGTCCCTGGCATCATTGAAGTTGCTGCCCCAGCAATGGAGCTCAGAGTGAGTGAGCCTGTCATCAAGTCAGTCTGTGTGTGGGCCGTTTAAGGGGAATTCCTGGGATTGCATTTGCCCTCCTCTCACTCAGCCACAATCTCTGCTGGTTTTCACAGCCAGGAGTTGTGATGACTTCTCTCCCACTGCTGGAACCCTGGGCTGGGGAGCCTGGTGTGGGATTGGTACCCCTCTCTCCTCTCAGGGGCCCTCCTCTGCCAAGATATTCCTCCTGATTTTTAATGGTCACAGATGGGTGTGGGAGCAACCTGCTCCTCATCTCTGCTCCTCTTAATGATTTCAAGGTGGCTCCTTCTGGAGCCTTATTGGCCTTAGTTGTAGGACATTGGTTAAGCTAGACTTCAGGTGATTCTCAATGATGATTGTTAAGTAGTTTAGTTGTAATTTTGATGTGGTCCTAAGAGGAGGTAAGCACAGCATTTATCTACTCTGCCATCCTGACCAGAAATTCCTGAGAAAGTCTTTATATCTCCTTCAATTCTGAAGAACAACTTTTTCAGGTAGTCTTGATTGACATTTTTAAATTTTTTGCCACTGTGGATGAATCATGCCACTCCTTTCTGGTTTACAAAGTTACTGCTAAAAATCTGCTGAGGATCATAAGGAGATTCTCTTGTACATAACATATAGCTTTTTTTTTTCTTAAAGATTTTTATTGGGGA
>NW_017731812.1:1136650-1148327 GCF_001890085.2 Hipposideros armiger | reverse complement strand
CAGCCCAGCTCCAGGTTGAGTTGTTGTTCAGCATCTTAGCTGTAGAGGGCAGTGTCACTGGCCCTCATATGTGAGATCCAAACTGGGGCCTTCTGGTGTCCCAGTCCAGCTCTTAACCAACTGAACCACTTGGCCGGCCCAACATATAGCTTTTTTAAAATTACTGCTTTTAATATTCTCTCCTTGTCTTTAACTTTTGATGATTTAATTACATTGTTTTTAGTATGTGTCATTTTAGGTTTTTCTTATTTGAGACATTTTTAGCTTCTCTGATCTGGATGTCTGTGTTTCATTTCCCAGGTTATGAAAGTTTTCACCCACTGTTTTTCTGAATAAGACTTCTGTCCATCTCTCTCTCTCTCTCTCCTCTGTTCTGGGACTCTCTAATGCATATATTGGCACACTTTTTTGAGTACCACAAGTCCCTTAAGCTACCCTCACTCTTTTTCTTTCTTTTTATTTTTTTCCATTTTGTGCCTCTAATTAGATGAATTCCACTGCCTTGTGTTTGAGTTTGCTGATCTTTTCTTTCAATTTATCTCGTCTGCTGGTGAACCCTCTACTCCATTTTTCAGTTATTGTATTCTTTAGCTATATGATTTCTGTATGGTAATTTTTTATTTTTAATCTCTTTTCTGAAGTTCTTACTTTGTTCATTCATTGCTCTCCTAACCTTGGTGAACATACTCCTATCTGTTATTTTGAACTCTCTGTCTGGTGAATCCCTGAAGCCTCTTTCATTAAAATCTATTTCTAGAGATTTATCTTTTATTTTGTTTGGAACATATTCCTTTGTTTCTTCATTTTCCTGACTTTCTGTGTTGGCTTCTGTGCATTTGATAAAACAGCCATCCCTCCCAGTTTTTACAGATCTCCTATAGGAAATGAACCTAATCATTCAGGCTGGCCCATGCTCCTACTTTTCCCTCAAACTTCTGTGATTGTCCACACAGCCTTCATTGTACTTAACGGTTCCTCGTACATGATAGTTTGAGAAGACCTCTTAGTGTCCCAAAGGGGAGGATTGCAGTTAGCATCTAAATGCAGACTGATTAGAAACTGTACCTTCAGGCAGCTGCTGGGAAAATATGTAGTTGGTTAAGCACCCTCCAGGGAGAAACTGGGAGATGGGCATTTTTGCCTGCTCTTTATAAGCTGGGTTGGGTGAATAGTCATGGTGGAGTGGTCCTGCCCCCATTAAGGACTTCTCTTTGTTTGCTACAATCCTGTGGGACTCTTGAGTGAAATCCCTGATGGCTATCAGAGTCAGGCAATCTGGAGCCCATCTCGAGGACCCCATCTCGAGGAGTGCTGAAAAAGCCCAAGCACCAGATGTTTGTGCAAGCTCCTTCCATGGAGACACTGGTGACTGGATTACATGGTTAGAGTAGGCTGGAGGGAGAAGTCAGAAGATGTTCTGCTCTCCCAGTCTCTGGGAGGATCATGGCCAGCCCGTAGGTATGTGCTGATGTTAGAACCTTGTCCCTCAGGCACCAGCTCATTGGGTTTGCAAGTTGACCTCTTTCAGGGAATGACTTTCGGAAAATAGGCACTTTTACCTGCCGTTTTAAATTGGTATGTTGGGAGTGTGTGTGGGGGGGGTAGCTTGTTTTGAATTGCTTCTTGGTTTGTGATAGACCTGTGGGCCTCATGAGTGTAAGACTGCCATTGGGTATCAGAGTCAGGCAATCAGGGATCTGTCCCTCATGTGGCAGCCAGAGAAGCTGGGGTGCATTTGTGTGTGCAAGCTCTTGATAGAGAGACACAGGAAACTTGGAGATGAAAGCTGGGAGGAGAAGATGGGGAAGGTGTCCTCCAGCTTCCTACGTCTCCAAAGAGGATTGCAGCCAGACCATAGATGTGCCTTAAATGAGAATCCCAGGGCCAGCCGAGTGGCTTGGTTAGTTAAGAGCTTGCTCAAAAGTACGAGCTCTGAACAGCAGTGGTTCGATGCCCGGCCCGAGCTGAGCTGCCAACAGGCGGTAGGATGACTCAGCTAAAAAAAAAAAAAAAAGAATCCCAATCCTCAGGTAGCAGCTTTTAAAGTATGTAGATCAGCCCCTTTCAGGGAAAGACAGAGATGGGCATGTTTTTGTCTGTTCCTTTGCACTGAGCCCTGGCTTGATAGAATGGTGAGTGCTCACACATCAATGAAGAACTTCTTTGCTCGCTAAAATCTTGTCGGTCTCATGGGTGGCAAACCCCATTGGCTTTTAGAGTTAGATGTTTTGGGAGATTGTCACTGGGTGGAATCTTTAAAGTTGGGGTGCTAGATGTGAGGTCTAAACCCTTCTCTCATCAGGGAGCGGGTGGGAGCTCCCTCTCAATTATAGGACATTCTTTTAGGTATGAAATTTATGGGAATTTATGGGTGTGTCTTAGCCTTTCCTTCTCATTTCAATGTATTTTCTCATTCAGCCAGTGTGTAGGAGTCATTCGGCCAGTTTCCGGATCTCTTTCAGAGGGAATTGCTCCATGTGTAGCTAAACATTAGGTGTATCTGTGGAAGGAGGAAGGCTCAGATTCTTCATATGTTACCATTTTGGCCAACTCCCTAGAAGTCTGAATGCGTCCTTTTTATTGGGTGTGACCTGCACTTGTAATTTAATCAGGACAGTGATTTTTATGGGGAAAGTTTCTGTGGGGAGAGTACATCTTTTTATAACTGCAGGCTTTTTATTAGGCAATATTATTAACAAATTCAGTAGAAACATTTCAGAATGTTGAATAACCTAAGTGGTCTTGTAATTAATCTCATTAGTGTCTTTTAAGTATTCTTGGTGTTCATGGGTATGTCAGACAGGAGAGTGAAATAAAAATTGTGATGTTAATATTAACAGGTCTAGTTCTATTCTCAGAACTCTACTGCCTTCACGCTCCTATTGAAATCAGTAAGCTCCTCTGTGGCACACTTTCAGTATTTTATTAGCAGTATGACTGTAGAGGCAGTCAAGAAATGCTGAAAACAATTTGTTAAGCAGTGTTTCCAGCCTTCGACTGAGGAAAAGTAGCCTATTCAAGATGTAATTTTTGTTGTTCTGTTTCTATATCCTAAGCAATCATTGCTGGATGCCTAACCAGCTTTTGGCTGCTAAGAGATAATAAAAAACAATGGTGTGTTTTACTTTTAATGTTCTGTTGAAACAATTTGATAATATTTTTTGAGGATTTTTGCTTCTGTGCTTATCCAGGGATATTGGCTTTTTTTCATAGTATTCTTGTCTGGCTTTGATATAAATGTAATGTTGGCCTCATAAAATAGTTTGGAAGTGTTTACTTCTCATGTATTTTATTTTTTTTTGAAGAGTTGGAGAAGGATTTTGTATTAATTTCTCTTTAAATGTTTGGTAGAATTCACCAGTGAAGCCAGCAGGCTTTAGGCTTTTATTTGTTGGGAGGTGTTGATTATTGATTTAATCTCCTTAGTTGTTATCAGTCTGTTCAAACTTCCTAGTTCTTGCTGATTTGGACGTGGTAAGTTGTGTGTTTCTAAGAACTTATACATTTCTTCTACTAAAAGAAAGTATAAGTGAAACAGTTCTTGATAGTAGTCTGAGCAATGATTTTTTGGATATGACCCTCAAAGCTTAGGCAACAAAAGCAAAAATAGAGCAATGAGATTGCATCAAATTTAAAAGATTTTGCACAGCAAAGGAAACAAATCAACCGAATGAAGACAACCTCTGGAATGGGAAAAATATTTATAAATGATTCATCTGATAAGGAGCTAATATCCAAATTATATAAGTAACTCAAACAACTGAACAGCAAAAACATAAAAATAAATCAATAAGTAAGCCAATTAAACTGGGCAAAGGACCTGAACAGAAATTTCTGAAAAAAAGACATACTAGTGGCTAATAAATATATGAAAAGGTGCTCAACATCACCAATCATCAGGGACATGCAAGTCAGATCTACAATGAGATATCACCATATACCTGGTAGAACAGCTATTATCACCAAGACAAAAGCAAACAACTGTTGCTGAGAAGGTGGAGACTGAGAAACCCTCGTACCGTGTTGGTGGTAATTGGTACAGCCTTTAAGGAAAATACTGTGGAGCTTCTTCATAAATTAAAAATATAACTACCTTATAAGCAGCAATCACACTTCAGGGTATATATCCAAAGGAAATGAAATTGGTACCTTGAAGAGATATCTGCACTCTTATGTTCGTTGTAGCATTATTCACAATAGCCAAGATATGGAAACAACCTAAGTGTCAGTCAAGAGATGAATGGATAAAGAAGATGTGATACGTACAATGAGATAGCATTCAGCCATGAAAAAGAAGGAAGTCCTGCCATTTGGGCCAACATACATGAACCTGGAGGACATTATGCTAAATGTAATGAGCCAGATAAAGAAGGGCAAATTCTTGATGATCTTACTTACATTTGGAACCTAAAAAATAAAAAGAAAAAAAAGTTTAACTCATAGAAACAGAGACTAAAGAAGTGGTTACTAGAAACTGGGTGGGGGGGTAGATATGGGAGATGTTGGTCAAAGGGTACAAATTTGCAATTTCCAGTTATATACTATATAAGTATAGAGCTCTAATGTACAGACATGATGACTATATTAATAATACTGTATCGAACACTTGAAATGTGCTGATATCGTGTATTTCAGGTGCACTCTTGCAAACAAATTGGCAACTATATGAGGAGATGACATGTTAATTAACTTGACTGAAGTAATCTTATGTATATGCATGTGCAATCATCATGGTATATGCCTACAATATATGCAAATTCTATTAAAATTTAAAAATTAAAAATAATTAAAAGTGGAGTAAAGATTGGGTAAAAAAGCCTACCTCAATTTGGGGTGACAAGTTGCTACTAAATATCATTTAGTTGCTACTAAATACACTGTAGTAATCAGTATGCATATATTATAAAAAGTACAGATGGTCCTCTCCAGCAAAATGTATTAAAGTTCTTCATTCCTGCCAGTTATTGTCACTTTCACCTTTCAAAATTCAGCATTTTACTCTAATTGATGTACAGATTAATGAGCTCTATTCTAGTCCCTATTATTTTTCTATTTTTTTCATTACATCATTAATAAAATGCACTTTGGCTTCTGCCTTCATTCTCTACTCCAAAGAAGTTGTGGTTGTTACTGTAATTAAATGTCAATGGATACACATCAGCATTTTCTTTATTTGCTAATCTGAAACATGTGACACACTCCTGGCATTTACTCTTTTATGAAAGGCACTCTTTCTGTGGCATGTTTGGCTCATAGATTCTTTCAAGTCCTCTTTGCTGGATCATCTTCCTGTGGATATCACCTAAACTTTTAGATTTTCAGAGTTGTATGATCTGCCTTCTTTTCTATGATTTATTTTACAAGGCATCAAAACTCAGGGGACATTTGAATCTGAGACTCTCGTTATGGAGTGACTCTCTCTGTGGGCCATGCCATTTCATTTCCTTTATGGCTGCCATTACTATCTAGATAGTGATGATTCTCATTTTCTTCTTTTATTCCAATTCCAAATATCTCTTTAGCTTCAGAACCCAATAGCTTATAATCTGCTCTGTATTTTGAAATGGAGAGCCCCAGTATAACTCAAACACACATGTCCAGTATAGGAACCATCAAAGCTCACATGCTCCTATTTCTCGCCACCCCCCCGCCCCCACTCATGCCTCTTCACGTCCACATTCTCACCAATCAAATATTTAATTTGCTTCTTCATCTTCTGCATTCTGCCTTCCATGCATAGGTATTCATCTGATTAAGGCAGAAATCTGAATGTTATTTATGACTTCTTCCTCCGTATTTCAACTGCAATATTAGTCTAATATCATCCTCTTACTCGCACTACTTAAAGCATTTGCTCTGCTCTTAGTCTTGTTCTTCCATTAGCCAGAGTGAGCCCCATACTCTAAGTGTCTTCCATAGTTCCCAAACTGCCATTAGGATAAAATGCAAACGCCATTGCATATCACACAGTACCCTTCAAGACCTCACTTGATTCACTCTCTGCAACTCCTCCCTGGTTGCTCTCTGCACTCCAGCCCTGATAAGCTCTGTTCTCATCAGATTCCTGGTTCTATGGCTTCGGCTCTTTTCACTTGCAGCGTTCTCCACCTGAAACACTGCTGTATTCTTCACCCACTTCCTTCCTCTGCTAATTGTCCTTCGGGATCCATATTATATGTCATTCTCTTCACAAAGTGTGTCTTCACCTTAAGGGCTGGGTGGGGTAGTTTGTCCTTTGGGACCTCCCTTAACTGTTTATCATATTGTGACAAATGTGTGAAATGGAGTAGGGTTTCATAATTTCACTACTGTTTATCCAGGTTGTTTTTCAAGAATAGGTTCCTGTAGGGCTCTGTACTGTGCATCGAAAGTGCTAATATTTTAATAACAAGGTTTAATTAATGATTAATTATTTAGTAAATAAATATTATGAAATAAAAATGGTTGCTCATTTGACAAATAGTCAACCTCACCTCACTAATATTAAAAATATATATAAATTTAAAAGAACAGAAATATAATTTTTGAGATATCATTTGCAATTAGGAAATATACACAGGAAGCTTTCAGATGTAGGTGACCATATTAAAATGGAAATTTTCATATGTTAGTGATTTAAGTGCAGGTTGTTTTAATTTTTTAGATGTAACATGACACTGTGGATCTGGAGCCTATACTTCATCATAGCCTTTAATTCAGTAATTCTACTTTTAGAAGTTTATTGTCAGAAGTTTATTGTGAGTTATAGACGTTATTTGTGCCAAAATGCTATTAGTTTTATTAAAAACGAAAAACCCTATTAATACCAAACAGCAATGAATAGTTAAATATGTCTAAAATTTTTATACTGTGAAGTAATGCACAGCCAACATAATGATGTTTAGTATGAGAACATAGTAACATAAGCCCTTCAATGTTCTGCTAATTTCTAAGTATAAAACCTCTTACCCATTCATTCATTCAGTCACCAAATATTAATTTACCGGCATTAAATAAGTCAGACAAGGTACATCATTTCTCCATTCTCTTGGAAGAAGACAGAATATGAGTAAGCAAGCAAGAAAATACATTAATAAAATCAAGCAAGCAAATTAATAATTGTGTGCTGTGCAGGAAATGAGTGGGCAATAAATAGAAGGCATGATAGAAGGTAACTCATGGGGAAGTATGATAGGTGATAATAACTAAAAGCGATCAATCATGTAAATGGCTGGGAAAGGGCATTCCCAGCAGATGAAACAGCAAGTACAAGGAAGTTCAGGTGAACGTAAGCAAACTATGCTCCAGAAATAGAAAGAAAATCCAGGGTGACTTAAATGTGGATGTGAAAAGAAAGTGTGGAAATGCGGGAAGGAGAATATCATCAGGGCCATGGTAAGGGATTTGGATTCTAAGTGAAATGGAAAGCTATTATGGTTTATCTGACCTAATTATTTATTTGATAATCATAAAGCTGATACTACTGCTCGATAAAGGCAATTGCATTTGTTGCTGATGTTACATTTTTTTCCTTTTAAAATACTTGTAGGTTGGTAACAATCACTCTACCAATTATATTTATTTAAATTAAATAAGTACAAAGATCAGTGTCTGAAATTATCTTATGTATTTATTTGCCATCTCTTCTTACTGAAACATTAGTTATAAGAGAATAAATGTTTTTCTGTTTTGCATCACTGTATTCCTACTGATATCATTGTGTATTTCACATAATAAATGCTTAATACATGTAATTAATGCATGAATGTAGTCATCATTTTAATAGATTATAGAGACTGTATAATAATACTGACAGCTTCATTTAAACACTTTTATATCTTAATTTCTCATTCTAAACCTCCTTTAACCTTCTTCACATTCCCCCTTCCTTGTATTCTAAGGCACTGTATTATTCTGGTTGTGCTTTTAATCTGGCCATCATTTTTCTTCTATTCTACAATGCCATTTGTATCTTTCTTTAGGCTCTCTCACTTGAAAATCTCAAGTATTTCTGAGCTCTCCACCCTCCTCTCTCCTTGGAGGTAGAGGCCTGCATCCCAAATTGTATTTCCATCATAGATCGATCAATGGAAACATAGCCAGTTGTATTTCTGTGCCTCAGATACTTCTACATGGATGCTCTCTCAACTAATTGCTCCTGAACTATATATCTGAAACCTATTGTTTATTCCTTGTATTTGCATTTTATGTTAATAAAACCAATTCTATTAATCAAATCACTCAAATTCAAAACCACCGATGCACCTTTAGTATGTTCCTGTATCTCTTCCTCTGTGATCTTATTTCCTCTCCTGTGCCATCACACCTACTCATTGTTCATGCATGAACCCTACCTCATATGCACAGGCATCCATTCTTCTATCAAGAGCAACATATTTTTAGGTCTGAAATTTGAATTTTGCATTTCTCTTCTATTTCCATCTTGATCTTTTTGTTTCTGAGGCTCATCTACCCAATAATTGAGAGGTGGGAGAGGAAACAGCAGTATATACTATTGTTGTAATCATCACAAGCAGCACAGGTGGGCAGAAGAAGGAAGGCAGAAAAGGACATTGGTTTGTTGTTGGGTTGTTGTGGATATCTTTATTTCATCCCATTGTTAATGGCTTTGGACAGACACCAAGATCGTGTAACATATAAAGCGTAATATTAATTCAGTGTTTTATTATGAATAAATTAGACTCCAATATGTAAAACACATCTTATTTTTTATTTTAATGAAACATGTTATTAAGGTTTGAAAAATATTTTTAAAAATATGTTCATGTATTATTAAACAGCATTATATATAGTTAGGAAGAACATACTGACTTATACTCATGATGATATTTATTAAGAATAAGCATGATTATGTAATATAATCATTATACAAAAACCTTCTGTTGCCATCAATTGCCTTGACATTCTGCTTTATTTATTAAGAATGTGAGAATCACCTTAGCAAGACTGTGCATACATTGTGTGTTGAGACTTTGTACATACTGAATACTTGCAGATACAGTGAACATTAAACATCTCAGTCGGGAATTCTAACATTTAAATTTCAGCAATTAAAAGCAGGCTGATTTTAAACACATCTTTTGAAACAGAGACATTCCATATCTTTAGAAATACAGAAAGTCTTCACAGAACTGTTCTAGCTATGAAGCTTGCATCGGCCCACATACTTAATTTTTCTCTCCATTGCTCTCTCGCTTTCATTAACAATCATTGTATGAGGTAGTTTTCATATCACTAATGTAATTATGTAGAGAATATTTTTAGTTAAGCCAGAGTAAAAAAACAAACCTATTAAGAGCCAACAGAAATATTATAAAAGATTATTATATTTCATTAAGTTGACTTCAATATTTTTTGCTTAATCTATTTTTTCAAATTGATTAAAGATGTAAGTATTCTTGGTTGTAAGGAAATACATTTTAACAAGCTTAGTTACCACCCATCTCTTCTAGAAATATTTTCTCCTAAGGCACCCTTACCTGATATTTAAAATCTCAAAGCACTCCAGAGTCTGCCAGATTTAGATGAGTAATTTTATCTATGTTTTCTCTTTATTTTCCCCTAGAAAATTCATAATAATACTTAAATTTTCCAGGCATGGAGACTCTGAGAGCAGAGAAATACAGTATTTTCTTTTACCCATTCTTTTTTAATAATGAGACTCTCAGGTTATGGACGTTCTTTTGGCCTTGAAAGAAAAATTAGAATAGTCTGTTTATACCGGTTTTCTATCTGTAATATAAAACCAGCACTTGTGTTTTGCCTTAATTTAAAAAAAAACTTCTTTATACAACCCATTAGAGTTAAAATTACTTCATATTTGTGGTAACAAAAGTTTTGAACAGCCTTCTTTTGAAATGCAATTTATTTAGGTAAGGTAGTTTAATTTTATATTGTATATCTTATAAGTGCATCCTTTCTCTTTCTATTATCTCAATATATCTCCCAGAAATATTTTAATCGATACATATGCGTATACCGCAATTCAACATGATAGGTTTTAGATGTTTGTATTTATTATTAGCAATTTCTTTTTCCTTTTGCAGCGCTAGCTTGTTTTTTTTTTTTTCTTTCTGTCTTTTCTCATTATACCCAATTCCAGGTATAAATCTTTCTAAGCCCATCAGTTAGATGGATGAAATGTTAAGCAGTGGTAAAACACTAAAAATTCCTATTTGGCAGCTTTGATATAAGCACTTGGCAGTTAAGTTAAATGGGAATGAGTGATTTTTTAAAATGGTAAATACAGAGCCAGGTGCATTTTAAAATTTTCTTTCAATCGCTTGTAGCTCTTAAATGGAAGTAATCTTATTCTTTATTTTCAACCCATGTTGCAATATGCTATATGACGTTTTTGACATAAAGCGATGGCTACTTCAACTACTGACTATTTATAATTAATTGATTATTCATTAGGAGACTTTTGTTTAATGAGGTTTGTGACCTTGTTAAAAAGAACTGTTTCTTTTAGTATGTCTTAATTTTGATTAAAATAATTCATTCCCCAAACCCATAAATAAAATTAGAAAGTCAGCACTAAAACATAAAAGAAAGCATTTGTTTGCTGAATAGATATAGGTTTGATTAGTTTGAATATATTAAAATAAACAACAAGTTGGCCCTCACACAATATATAGGAAGCTAGCCTTCAGTCAAATATTTTAGCTCTACAAGCTTCTCTGTATTTCTCTGTTCTGAGCAACAATAGATATGGTAGCAGAGAAAGAAGCAAATAAAATTGCAGTGACTTTGCTAAAGAACAAGTGTGGCTTTTGCAGAGACAGTAGAAACCATCGGATGTGAGTAGAGGGATAGCTGTACAGAAAAGTCAATAAACACTGCATTCGATTAGTTCAGTATAGAAAGGTTGTCTGGAATGTGGAATGCTGTGAATAAAAAATACTCATTAAAAAGAAAATGACTCTTTCTCTATGTATGTTTTACTAAAATAGAATTAATCATATTGAATTATTAGAGACCCAGGCAGCTAATCTGAAATCAATTAAAGAGCATTCGAAAAGCATTTATTGGGTAAATAAATTATGTTGAGACTTCTTTAATTATATAGTACTTTATTTTTTGTATTGCAATCTGTGTTGAATATTTTGTAACTTTGATTTTTAATTTATTTTACTGAATATTCCTTATTTAAAGATAAGTAGCTTGAAGAAATTGATGTTTGAAGTAGAACAGTAAAAATTCCTATTTGGCAATTTTGATGTATAAGCACTTCACAGTTATGTTAAATGGAAATGAGTGATTTCATATAATTTTGTAAACAAACTAAGCACATTTTGAAATTGATAAAAAGCTTTTGAAAATTGATATATTAAACATACATCCTTCTATTAAATATCAGAATGCCATTGGTGTTATTTATCTTATTTTTGTTGGTTTGTTTTGAAACCCAAATATCTCAGATAAAAAATTAATGATTTACTGAGTCTTATTAACTCTCATGATTTCTATGCTTGTTCTGTTTATTTTCATGATTTAAATTTTCTATTTCTATTTTAATATATATAGTTTGTAAAGTCACTTTAAGTTCAAATGGAAGGGCCTAGTTAAGTAAATAAAATGTCATGATTTTGAAATTACATTATTGATTTACATGAAATCAGTAAAATGAAATACCATTTATTATGAAAAACTTAGAAATATACAACTTTTTTTTTTT
>NW_017731812.1:1131279-1132604 GCF_001890085.2 Hipposideros armiger | reverse complement strand
TCTGAGCAGCTTGGCCCCACAGGATTAGTATATTTTATATGTAAACTTAATGTGCGTACAAATATCTTAACACATCAGCACTCTAAATTAATCAATCAAGCTAACCCTAGAGATTGCCAAAATGATACTTTTATTGATGTAAGTTATGAAATACTTATAGGATATTTAGTCAGTATTTTCTACCTGAAAGGAAGATTGAAAAAATATCCTCAGGAATTAAGGAAAAGCAAAAGTGAGTTATGTTGAAATTATGTAAAGTGGGAATATACAGTAATATAATTCAGCTACCCACTTGCAGAATGCTATGAAGATAAATGAAGATACATTAAGTGTATCTTAAAATATATGGCCTTTGTTCATATTTTCATTTAAATTGTACTGATGTAATGACGAGTGGGGAATATCCTTAAAAGTTGTATCTACTAATTAAACCTACCATAAAATCAGCAAAGTACCATATGATAGCCAGTCAAATAATAGACTCATTAGCTAAAGAGGAAATAGAGGTTATAATTACAGTGAATATTTATAGCAATTTAGAAGTAAGATGCTAAACAACAAACACTATTAAATGAACACCCATTTCTTAACAATGAACATTTTCAGGGAAAAAAATGAGAAAAAAAAAAGGTACTTTAATATTTCCTGTTATTCTCACGAATGTTCATTCATGTATATTTACAATGAGAGAACATTAATGGGAAATGATATATTTGTTTTTCAAAACATGTGTTAACCACTATAGTAAGATAAAAGAAAACAGTGATATTTTGTCATGTGGCATGCTGTATAAATACACATTTTTTTTTTACATACAATGTGACATCACACCTGTTTTCTGATTCTAAGACTTAGACTATTAATACTTTGCTATAATTTATTTTTCAGTAGTTTGGAATAGAGTAGGGCCCAGCTAAAGTCAGAACAGAAAGTCTTTTTTTCTCATGTAAGCATGTTGATTAAGGTGATAGGTAATTCATGGTGTCCCAACTAATGAAAGGGAGACCATTTTTAAAAGCAGAGGAAGTTGAAATAACCTTTCCTAATATATTTACCATTCTGATATGTTAATTATAATGGAGTAATCAGAATATAGATGAAGTCCATGTGGTGATTTTATTTAAAAAAAATCAGAAAATTAAAATCTGAAAATAAATTCAGATGCAAAAATCCATGTTTTATTTTTATAATTTTATTTATGAATTATATGCTAGATGTTGTTTTTCTAAAAGACGCAAGCTGTCACGAATAATGCCATGGTTTTGTACCAAAGAGTAGACCACATCTAGCAGAAAAAACTATGTGTAATATTATTTTTCATATAT
>NW_017731812.1:1125441-1130019 GCF_001890085.2 Hipposideros armiger | reverse complement strand
CTCTTTTCAATTCTCCAGGAAGATAGGTTATGTATGCCGTGTGTGTGTGTGTGTGTGTGTGTGTGTGTGTGTGTGTGTGTGTGTGTGTGTGTTTGTGATGAGAGAGAGAGAATTGAGAGAATAATTTTTTATTAGACCAATTTACACTCTTACAGACATCTTTGTGGAAACCAGGTAGTTTACTCAATATCAGCATTCATCTCTTAACATCAATTTGTCTTAATAATAAAATCCTTTGATATTTTTAGTGAGCAAGATGAATAATGTGGTGCCACTTTTAATCATAAATATATTATGGATATTTTCAGAGAGTACATTGTGTCTTTCTGTGCAGAAATGGTTATTCATAAGATCTGAAAAATACATTTCAAAGTGAAATGACAAAAACATTATTATTTTGAATTATAATATGGAATATTTGATGATCATCACCATAATAAATGAGACCAAATTGCACAGTATAATTTTATGAACGACTGAAATCTCAGTTTCAATGAAGTATCTACAATATAAAACCTGGGATTAAGTTTTTTCTTTATAAAGAAATAGTGATGATAAAAAAAGTGAGAATATTAATATCAGGGAAACAAAGTCAGCTGAGCTTCAACATTGAATTGATTCTAACTTTACTTTTGCAAATAAATATACATTCTTTTTATGTTTAATGTAGAGAAATATAATAATAATAAGCCAGGACCCACAATAACTTTTCTTTTTATCATGTCTATAGTTAATATTTTGACAGCAATTCTTATTCATGGATTCTTTGTTTATTTCATAGAAACTGAAGAAAACAGGTCTTTGAGAAGGCATTTATTGTCCCAGGTATTTATTGATTTTTTTAAAAAAATTGTCTTTCAAATGCTATTTTAATATAAAAATGGTATCAAATTTTATGCTTTAAATCTATTTTTTTGAATAATGGTATCTCCTTTTGCTTTTATAATTAGGTTTTCTAACTCAGAATTTGTTACTAACTTGTATTTTTTCTGTTCAGTTCCTGTATTTTTATTTTTAACTTTATATTCCATTTGTAACCTACTTTGATATATAGTATGAGATAGGGATATCCCTCTTCTTTTTCCTAGATATTTTAAAATTTTCTAAATAATGCATTCTGTGAATCAGGATCTATGTGTTCTTTACATCTGTATTTCAGCACCTTGACTGATAGCTGACAGATGTTCAAGAATATCTGCTAACTAAATGCTTAATGATTGGGGGCAAAAAAGAACACATTTGTGAGGAAAATCCTTTATGAATTGTCTCTTTTTAATATTAATCAGAGATTTTCAATGTGATTTGTACCATAGTTCATGTAGGCCTATCTCATCCCACCTTTTCTTTACTATCACCATTTTCAAGTTTCCTAGACATAACCAGTTTCATTACTTTATCACTTTTTATTTCTTTGCTGTACTTTCATCATTGATGGCCAATTCCCTCTTTTGGTTAGTCATTTCTTGTCAAATGTCATGTGAGTTTATTATTGGGAGATAAACAGGCAACATAACTACACACTGTCTGTCTGGATATGAACTAAATAACAAATGTACAAAGACCAATGACAGAATTTGAAAGAAGTTATGTGGTTGGTCACTGCTTATCAGGTTCATCTGTTATTTACATTAGTGACTTGTGGACTGGAATGCTTGCAGCAAAGTTTATACCTTATGCAGTACCTTACAATTAATATACCATGGCAACTGACATTTGAATAGTGTTGTTGGGGGCTGATAGTAACTAAAAACAGCTAATTTAGGTAAAATCTGTCCATGTTGGTAGTAGGCAATGTGAGGACCACCTGTCCTATGAAGTCATAATGTTGAAAATAGTGTTCAGGAATAGAGAATCATATTAATTGAACTGAGTCAAGACACACACATGTACATAAATGAAAGTTTAGTTTACAAATTAACTGACAATTTAAATCAATGGAGGAAATATGGTCTCATTATCATAATATTGCGGGATCTGGTTATTCCTATGGACAAAGATAAAAAGGGAGGGTGAGGGATAATCACTACATTATATCTTGCTGTAAAATAATTTATGTACAGATTAATAAAATCCAAGAAAAAAATCTAGGATTTTTCTATAAGAAAATATGGACAAATATTTATGATATCAGCAAGAAAAAGTGTCTTAATATATATATTTTTAAATACTAGATACCAGAAAGAAAGATAGGTTTGACTACATAAAAATGAAACACTTCTGTATTATGAAAGACAAGCGACAGATTGGAAATATTCATTGCAAGAAAAGAAACGCTATTAACAATAAAAAGCTTGTCTAAAACACATTTTACAAAAAGCTTATAAATCAATTAAAATGGCCAAGAGACATAAATTTAAAAACAACCGGAAAAGAAATACAGATGGCTAATTAATCTTTGACTAGATTTTTAAACTCATGAGTAAATCAGAAAACACTAATTAAAACCCTAAGATATTTTTCATCATCAGATTAGCAAAAAATAAAAGATTAATAATAGCTCATTTTAAGGAGGATGCACACATAGTGATATTCTTATGCTCCCTTGTTGAGAGTATGAGTCAATATTGCATTTTTTTGAGTATTCTACAACACTATGAAAAGTTTAAGCATGCAAGTTAAAAATGCATTCAACTTCTAGGGTTGTTTGTTTGTTTGTTTTTTACAAAATTGATGGTATTTGTTCCCTAAAATGAAAGAATATGACATGTATCAATATTAAGGTTAGCATTTCATCTCTATTTGTTTATTGATTTNTTTTTTTTCTCCCCCCTTTCTCCCTCAAAACCTTCCTTCCTTCCTTCCTTCCTTCCTTCCTTCCTTCCTTCCTTCCTTCCTTCCTTCCTTCTTTCCTTCCTTCTTCCCTTCCTCCCTTCCTTTCTTCCTCCTACTTTTCTTCCTTCTCTCTTTTATTCATTTGTTCTTTAAAATGCATGGGATATTTCTGTATGTTGGGAAGGAAGTTAGGCTAATTATGTAGTTATATTAAAGTCCTGTGAGATACTCTTTATCCCTTTTTGGTGATCTTAAACCTAGTAGGTATGAAAATATGACCCAAATGCCATTCCAATCATTTCTGTTCACCACAAATTGAATATTTTCCCCTTGTCTAATATTGTTTCTATACTGCTATCCTATAGTATGAAGACTATTTAAAACAAATTTTCTCAAAATCATGAAAGAGTTGGGGATCAGAAATCAGAATCACTGTCCAAATTCATATTTTGCAAAGCTTTTCTTTCATTTTGACATTGATAAAAGACAGGACCTTAAATAGATATTCTGATTCCAGGGACCATGTTACATTTTCTGATTCTTATTTTCCCTCAACCAGAATGCTCCATGAAATTATTGAGTCATAAATTTTTTAAAAAGCCTGTTGCTCATTTCCAGAGGTTTAAATTTTACAGCAAAAGTCAACATTCTTGTAGAATTGTAACTGAATAAATCATAATTATTTTTCTTACCATTTCAATTTTAGGAACTTTCAAAAACTGGCATTCATATTCTCATTCTTTGTTTAAAATTATTTAGTACAGGAATCCAGAGCAAATTCTTGTTTTATCACTTATAACCTAGGCAAACTTAGAAATTTAGAATCATCATGAAAATAATATAAATAGCAGGACTGTTTTACTAAATGTTTTTGGATGTTAACTATTCTAAAGCAAAGGTAGTGCTGAGTGCTACATTTTAGAAGGACATTATTTGACCAGAGCAGAATTATTGGAGTAGCACACCATTTCAGATCCATGTCACATACAGAAAATTAAAGGAACTAAATTGTTTAAACTGAAGAATTTAGAAAGGAGGATAAAATATCAGCCTTTACTTTCATCTAAATAAGTATCAAAGCAAAAGTATAATTTATTTGTGAAACCTGAAATTAATATCCAGGGACAATGAAAAGAGGTTAAAGGGACATATTTTAATCCAGGCTGTACACACACACACACACACACACACACACACACACACACACACGCACACACACACCATACTTGGCAAGGGTAAGGGATTATTTTGGCTATTATGTGAAAAATAAACTTTTCTTGAGCAAGAATGGAAATAAGGAATAAGATAAAAAGCTATACCATATTCTAAAAGTGAAATTTTGTTTGGTGATGAGAATTGTGGAGATGAGATGGAAAAAGGATACATGTTTTGTTAATGTTTTGTCAAGTCAATAGGATTTGGTGATTGAATGTAGATAGCAAAGAGAAGAAAGAAATGAAGGATCTCTAGGTTTTTGTTTGGAGCAGCTTTGTGGATTGGAGTATTGGAGTATTACAATGGAAATATTGGTGGTTAATGAATTGGGGAAAGCGTCCAAGAGTATCTTTTTAGTTGTTGTAACTTTGGGATTTACAATATTTATTAGATAGAGAAATGGTGATGTCTAGCAGTTAGACATATGTATCTAGAGTTTAAATAAAGTCAAGGCTTAAGATAGAAATTTGGGGATCATCAGCAAGCATACAGAGAAACTGCAATTAGAGAAAAGAGTGAATTCCAGAATCCGTTTTAAAAAGATGCCAGGGCCGGCCGAGTGGCTCAGTTGGTTCAGAGATCGCTCAAGAG
>NW_017731812.1:1023360-1118125 GCF_001890085.2 Hipposideros armiger | reverse complement strand
TTGAAACCTATGTAATTTTACTAACCATTGTTGCTTCAATAAATTTTAATAAATAAATAAATAAATAAATAAATAAAACAAAACCAAAAATCTCTGGCTTCAAAATTCTTACCGTAGCAGAGGAGATTAATACTAAATAATTAAGAAATTGAGTGACATGTGCCAAAACAGGTTTCTACAGGTACATAGGGAGTGGAAATCAACTATATAGCGAGAAGGTAGGGAAATCTTTCTATGTATTTTATTCACTACCTAACTTGTTATCCTAATGAATTATCTCACTCTCTTTGATCAAATATACATAATATTTTGACATAATATCTAGACAGTGATTAGGCAAGTCATTGAACTAACTTTAAAGACAAAAAAATATATAGACATAAACTTCAGAGTCATATATCTACCTGCCTACCTGAGCTCTCTCCACTTGGGTGTATCCTTTGGCATCTCAAATCTAACATGTTCAAAACTGAGCTCTTGATTTCCCGTTCCTAAATCTGTTCCTCTCTAGTCTTCTAAACTTGGTAAATTAATTTGCGTCTAGGCAAGAACTTTAAAGTCTTTGTTCTTCATCTCCCTAAAATATTCTTGTCCTGGATACCTACAGTTTTCTCATTCATGGTATTCAACTGAGGACTTTCTTAGCCAACTTTCTCATATGGTTATTTTTTTTTTGCTTATCTCTATTTTTTAATTGTTATTTATTTTATTTCTTATTATTTCTACTTGGGAAAATGGCCCTGATGTGTCGATATCATTAATTTTCATATGTTATTTTTTTCCTTAAATATTTGACTGATTAATGATGTTTTATGTGTATCAAAGGACATCACAGCATTAAAAACACTATTACATTTCCAAAATAAATTAAATACCTTAGAATTTTTCTGTAGTTATGCAATTGTGATGTTATACATGGCATTGGGGAGTAAGAGAAAAATGTATCCCTTTATTTTATTTTTTTGGCAGTCAATATGATTTTATATTTATTCAGGTGTACAGCGTAGTGGTTAGACATTCATATAATGTAAGAAATGATTCCCCTGACTAGTCTAGTACCCACCTGGCACTATACATAGTTATTACCATGTTATTGGTAATATTCCCTATGCTTTACTTTACATTCCCATAATTATTTTGTAACTACCAATTTGTACTTCTTAATCCCTTCACCCTTTTCACCCTGCACCCAACCCCCTCCCATCTATCGCCCTGATAAATCTAGTACCCATCTGACACCATACCTAGTTATTACAATACTATTGACTATGTTCCTTATGCTACACCCTACATCCCCATAACTACTTTGTAACAACCAATCTGTACCTCTTAACCCTGTCCTGTTTTTCCACCCATACCTGGAACCCCCCTTCTGTCTGGCAACCATTAAAATGTTTTCTGTATCTGAGTTTTTGTTTTCTTTATTTTGTTCTAAATAAAGGGGAAAAAAATCCCTTAATTTTAAGATGACATTATTTACTAAGAATGTTATTTTATAGAAGAAAAAACTAAATCAAAATAAATTTAAAAAGCTGCATGTTAACAAAACTCTCCTCTGCAGAACTATTAGAAATGTTATTAAATAATTATCTTGCAACAGTATATCATGTGCAATTCTGTTTGTTGTGAAGAATTGTGCCAAAGAATCAATACATTTAGATGATAACCTTATATAAAAATAACTGCAGTGTTGGGCCGGCCGAGTGGCTCAGTTGGTTAGAGCATGAGCTCTGAGCAATAGGGTTGCTGGTTCGACTCCCTCATGGGATGGTGGGCTGCCATCACCCTGCACCCCCCACCCCCCACAGCTAAGATGGAACATGATACCTTGAGCTGAGCAGCCACAAGCTGCTGGCTGGTGGCCACATGGCTCAGTGTGCAACAAGGTTGCCAGTTTGACTCCCGCATGGGATGGTGGACTACACCTCCCTGCAGCTAGATTGAAAGCAGTGGTGACTGGACTTGGAGTTGAGCTTGCGCCCAACCACAACTAAGACTGAAGGACAACAACTTGACTTGTAGCTGATAAGTCCTGGAAAACCACAATGCTCTCCTTCCCCAACTCCCCAATATCGTTCCCTCCCCCAATTCCCCAATAAAATCTTAAAAAATAAAATAAAATAACTGCAATAAATATAGTGCTTTGTTTTTAAACTCTCAATGAATTATAAACATTGGTTATTGAAACTATAAAAATTAAATGTTACTTTACAGATTTGGTCTCATTACTCCAATTTTACTTGGGTAATTGTAGAGGTAATGTTAGTGGAATTTATGAAGTCTATTATGCAAAGTTACTGCCCATCTCCTCAATGAAATGGAAAAGTTACGTGACTTTTCAGGCCTAAGTTATCTCACATATATCGTAAAAATAATAACATACTTTTTTTCAAGATTACATTGAGTAATGCTTGTGAGATTTCTTTTATTTTAGTTATCTTATATTGAGTTAATTTTTAACAAATGCATATTTAGTGAAGAGCTAGGATTCAAGTTAGATATGTTTACACGTGTGTGTATGTGTGTGTATACATTTTTGATAGATTAACATTATTGTTTATATCACATCAGTCTTAAAAAGAACAGATAACCCATATGTTTTAAAGATCTAATAAAATATAGCATAGTGACCTAAAATAACTTAAGGGAAGCAATATCTGAAACATAATTTTTAACATGAAGTTTTCATTAATATTCTAAATTCTATGACATAAGGCATACATTTATTTTAACTGGTAAATTTATTGTATTGACAAGTAAAGAAAAGCATAGAGAAAGTTGGCATTTTACCTAATAAGTATTTTTGTGGCTACTTATTTGGAGTTTTTAAATATTAATAGTTTAATGAGACCTGGCCTAAAAAGCAATTGAATCAAGAAACAAATTGCATAAATTGTTAGAAAGTTTCTTGTTTTACATTTATTTGATATTCAGTGATGCATATTAACCTCTCATGGCATGCCAAATTCTGTCTTAGACCCAAAGAGCAGAAGTGGACAAAACCGGAATTGTTTTGCCTGTATGAGCTTTAAACCTTATGGACAGGGTGCACACAATTAAGTACAGTATTAAAATTATGATAGAGGAACATCTTTTGATTTTCTGATGTTGAGATTAACACATTCCCTGCCAGTTTTTCATAAAGGACATTGAAGTAATTTGGCTAGCTTAAGAAATAGAACGGATATATGCCAGTCATTTTACTTTCATATGTATGTCTTGGAAAGTTGATAATTTGGAAAATATGTAACAATTTAGCTCATGGCTTATATATCTTTATAACAAAATGTGGGAAAACATTTTTAACACGCAAAATGCTTTGTTTTGCTTTCTGATTTATAAGCAATAACGATAAATAGTGTGCAGAGGACATCAGGTTCCTTAGGTGGAAGTATAAAAGTACCTCCTCTCCATCATCCAGTCAAGTCTGTGGATTGTATTCTACTTCTGCCATGTTTGTACTTAACTCCACATTTGGCACTTAACCTCATTTAGAAAATCACTAGCAGTGTCTAATGTGACATATATTTCTCTTTTTTGCTGTACTAAACTGCTGATCATCATTTGTAGCAATTAATTCCAATTAATTCCAAAGGGGAGTAAATTCAATTAGTCTTAAACACCAACAGTGCAGACTTGCCATCTAGTGATGACAGAAGGTAACTATGGATTTAAAAAAACAAACAAAACAAAAACTATATACAAATATTTATGGAGCACTTACTTTAAAGCACAGGCAGAGATACAAGATAAATAAGATACTGAATTTGAGCCAAGTTGCTCAAAATAAAGTAAGGGAGACAAGCGATATAAGTAATTTTAAGGCAAAACAATTTATGTAAAGTAAGAAAGAGTTCCATGTTATATGCTGAGAGCACAGAAGGATAAGAATGACTTCTGACAGATCATGGAATGAGTGATGGAAGGGGTGGGATTTCAACTCATTTCCTACAAGATTGGTAGGATTTTAGTGGTCAGGATACTGTGGAGCAGGTTTACTTGTTTACCAGATTTATACATTGGAATAAAAGAGTTGTAAATTTAAGGAAAATTCTATGGCTAATACACTGGATATAGGGAAAGGGGGACCTACGGAGGAACACCTTTAGGAGAGAAACCGTCCTATTCCAATGGGGTCTATAATAGTATACGAATTGACATCTATAAACTACTCAGTTAATATTGATATAATATTTTTGTTGCCATTTATTTTATTTTTCAATTAGAATTGACATTCAATCTTTTGTATTAGTTTCCGGTATACAGCCTAGTGGTTAGACATTTATTTAATTCACAGAGTGATCCTTCCAATTAGTCTAATACCCATCTAGCACTGTAAATAGCCGGCTATTACAATATCATTGACTATATTCCCTATGCTGTACTTCACATTCCCATAATTGTTTTGTAACGGCCAGTTTGTACTTCTTAATCCCTTCATCTTTTCACCCAGTCTGCCAATCTCCCATCTGACAATCATTGGTTTGTTCTCTGTATCTGTGAGTCTGTTTCTGTTTTGTTTGTCATTTATTTTGTTTAGATTCCACATGTAAGTGGGATCTTGTGGTTATTTGTCTTTCTCAGTCTGACTTATTTCACTTAGCATAATATCCTCTAGGACAATCCATGTTTTCATAAATGATAAGATTTCATTTTTTATGGCAGAGTAATATTCCATTGTATATATGCACCACCTCTTCTTTATCCAGTCACCTGTTGATGGGCACTTCGGTTGCTTTGATATCTTGGCTATAGTAAAAGGCAATGCAGTGAACATAGGGGTGCATATATCATTTCAAAGTAGTGTTTGGGTTTCTTTGTATAAATGCTCAGAAGTGGAATTGCTGGGTCATAAGGTAGTTCTATTTTTAATTTTTTGAGGAAACTTTAAATTGTTTTACATTTGGCTGTACCAATTTGCACTCCCACCAAGTGCATAAGGGTTCCATTTCTCCACATCCTCACCAACACTTGTTGTTTGTTGATTTATTGATGAAAGCCATTCTAACCAATGTGAGGTGATATCTCATTGCGGTTTCTACTTGCCATTTCTCTGATGACTAGTGATGTTGAGCATCTTTTCATATGTCTGTTGGCCATCTGTATGTCCTTTTTGGAGAAATGACTCTTCAGGTCCACAGCCTATTTTTTAATTGGATTGTTTGGGTTTTTTTTGGTGTTGAGTTGTATGAGTTCTTTATAAATTCTGGATATTAGCCCCTTATAAGATGTATCATTGACAAATACTTTATCCCATTCAGTAGGTTGTCTTTTTGTTTTGTTGATGGTTTGGTTTCCTTTGCAGTGAAAATCTTTTTTTTTGTTTGATAGAGTTACATGTGTTTATTTTTTTGTTTCCCCTGCATGAGGAGGTATATCAGAAAAATATTACTAAGCACGTTGTCAAAGTGTATACTGCCTATGTTTTCATCTAGGAGTTTTATGATTTCAGGTCTTACATTTAAGTCTTTAATGCATTTTGAGTTTATTCTCGTATATGGTGTACGAAGGTGGTCCAGTTTCATTTTTTTGCATGTACCTGTTCGTTTTATCTGCACCATTTATTGAATAGATTGTTTTTACCCCATGATATATTCTTGCCTCCTAAGTCATAGGTTAAATTACTGTATAACCATGTGTTTGTTTGGGGGCTCATTATTCTGTTCCATTGATGTATGTATCTCTTTTTATACCAGTAAAAAGCCTTGTAATGTAATTTGATATCTGATACCACGGCACCTCCAATTTTGTTTTTCTTTCTCAAGATTGCTATGGCTATTTGGGGTCTTATGTTTTCATATAAATTTAGGATTATTTATTCTAGTTCTGTGAAAAATGCTATTGGTATTTTGATAAGGATTTTGAATCTATAGATTGCTTTGGGTAGTGTGGACATTTTAATGATGTTAATTCTTCCTATCTATTAGCACAGTATATGCTTACATTTATTTGTATCTTCCTCAAATTCTTTCTTCAATGTCTTGTAACTAAGTATAGGATTTTTACCTCCTGGTTAAATTTATTTGCAGGTTTGTATTTTTTTATTCTTTTTTATTTTTGATGCAATTGTAAATTGGATTATTTTTTAATTTCTCTTTCTGATAATTTGTTATAGTGTATAGAAATGCAGCTGATTTCTGAATATTGACTTTGTATCCTGCTACTTTACTGAATTTACTTATCAGTTGTAATAGTGTTTTGGTGGAATCATTAGGGTTCTCTCTATATAGTATCATGTTATCTGCAAATGATGATAGTTTTACTTCTTCCTTTTCAATTTGGATGCCTGTTATTTCTTTTCTTGTCTGATTGCTGTAGCTAGGACTTACAATATTATGATAAATAAAAGTGATGAAAGTGGATATTCTTATGTTTTTCCTGGTCTTAAGGAAAACACTTTTAGCTTTTCCCTGTTGAGTGTGATGTTAGCTGTAGATTTGTCATATATGGTTTTTATTATGTTGAGATTGTTTTCTCTATTCCTTCTTTGCTGAGAGTTTTTATCATTAATGGATGCTGGATTGTGTCAAATGCTTTTTCTGCATCATATTGATATCATGATTTTTATCTTTCATTTTGTTTATTTGGTCTATCACATTAATTGATTTGTGGTTACTGAACCAACCTTACATCTCAGGAATAAAACCCACTTGATCGTGGTGTATGATCTTTTTAAAGTATTGCTGAATTTAGTTTACTAATATTTTGTTGAGGAATTTTGTATGTACGTTCATCAGGCATGTTGGCCTATAATTTTCCTATTCTTTTTTTTTTTTTGTAATTTCTTTGTCTGGGTTTGGAATCAGGGTACCGCCCCTCCTCTTGAGTTTTTGAAATAGTTTGAGAATAGGTGTTAATTCTTTTCTGAATGTTTCCTACAGTTCATCTGTGAAGCCATCTCATCCAGGACTTATGTTTGTTGGGATTACTTTTGATTATTGATTCTATTTTGTTTGTAGTAATTGGTTTGTTCAGATTTTCTGTTTCTTCTTGACTCAGTTTTGGAAGGTTGTATGTTTCTAGGAATTTATCCATTTCTTTCAGGTTATCTAATTTCTTGGCATATAATTGCTCACAGTATTTTCTTGTAGTCTTTTGTATTTCTGTGGTGTCTGTTGTCACTTCTCCACTTTTATTTCTGATTTTAATTATTTGGGTTCTCTCTCTTTTTTTTCCCCTTGATGAGTCTAGTGAAAGGTTTGTTAATTTTGTTTATCTTTCAAAGAACCAGCATTGAGTTTCATTGATATTTTGTATTGTTTTGTGTAGTTTCTATTTCACTTATTTCTGCTCTGGTCTTTATTGTTTCTTTTCTTCTACTCACATTGAGCTTTGTTTGCTGTTCTTTTTCTAGTTTGTTTAAGTGTACAGTGAGATTGTTTATTTGGGCCTGTATTGCTATGAATTTCCTTCTTAAGACTGTTTTCATTGTGTTCCACAGATTTTGTTTCATTGTGTTTTCATTTTCCTTTGTCTCAAGGTATCTTTTGATTTCTACCTTCATCTCATTGTTTAGTAGTATGTTATTTAGCCTCCATATGTTTGTGTTTTTTTTAATTTTCTTCTTGTAGTTGAATTCTTGTTTCATATCAATGTGGTTGAAACAGAAGCTTGATATGATTTCAATCTTCTTAAATTTATAAAGACTCATTTTGTAGCTTAACATGGTATGCATCTTGGTAAATGGTCCATGTGCAATTGAAAAGAATGTATATTTTGCTGCTTTAGTGTGCAATGCTCTAAAAATATCAATTAAATCCATCTGGTCTAGTGTGTCATTTAAGGCCAGTGTTTCCTTTTTGATTTTCTGTCTAGAAGATATGTCCTATGGTATCAATGGGGTGTTGAAGTCCCCTATTATGACTCTATTATTGTTGATCTCTTCCTTTATGTCAGTCAATATTTGCTTTATATATTTAGGTGCTCCTATATTGTGTGTGTAAATGTTTACTAGGGTTATACCCTCTTGTTGGAGTGACCCTTTTTATCATTATGTAATATCCCTCTTAGTCTCTTAGTATATAGCCTTTGTTTTAAAGTCTATTTTGTCTGATGTAAGTATTGCCACCCATCTTTTTTTTCCCATTTGCATGTAATATCTTTTTGCATCCCTTTACTTGTAGTCTATGTGTGTGTGTTGATCTGAATTTGGTATCTTATTGATAGTATATGTATGGGTCTTATTTCCTTATCTATTCAGCTACTCTATGTTTTTTGATGGGAGCATTTAATCTATTTATATTTAAAGTGATTATTGGTAGGTACATACTTATTGCCATTTTATTATTCATATTTAAGTTCTCCCCTCCCCCTTGTCCCCTTCTTCTTAAAGAAGTACCTTTACCATTGCTTGTAATACTGACTTGGTGTTGATGAATTTTTTAATCTTTTTCTTCTGGGAATCTCTCCTTCAATGATAACTGATAGCCTTGCTGGATAGAATAGTCTTGGTTGTAGGTGTTTACTTTTTATTACTTTGAATATTCCATGCCAATCCCTTCTGTCCTGCAAAGTTTCTATAGAGAAATCAACTGACAGTCTTATTGGAACTCCCTTGTAAGTAACTAGGTACCTTTCACCTGTTGCTTTTAGGATTCTCTCTTTGTTTTTAACCTTTGCCATTTTATTTATGATGTATCTTGGTGTGGGCCTGTTTAGGCTCATCTTGTTTGATACTCTGTAGTTTCCTGGACTTGTATGTCTATTTTCTTTGCCAAAGTAGTGACATCTTCAGTCATTATTCTTTCAAATATGTTCTCAATCTCTTGCTTTCTTTCTTTCTGATACCCCTATGATGTGTATGTTGTTTTGCTTGATGGTGTCCCTAAGGTTCCTTAAACTATCTTTATTTTATTTTATTTCAGTTTTTTCTCTTTGTTCTTCTGTTTGGGTGCTTATTCTACCTTGTCTTCCAAATCACTGATTCGATTCTCTGCTTTATGATGTAATCTACTGTTCATTTCTTCTAGTGCAGGGGTCGGCAAACCATGGCTCACGAGCCACATGTGGCTCTTTGGGTAACATTCTGTCTCAAGTGCTTGCTGACCCCTGGGAGAGCCAATCCTGTCCCTCACAATAATTTAAAAATTATTCAAGAGCCATAAATATATTTTTACATATCACCATTATGTGAATAATATCCCTGAAAAATTTTATAAATGAAACTATGATAGTTTTATTTTCATTTTCAATTTTACTTCAGAGCCACAGCTCACGAGCCACAGTTTGTTGACCCCTGGTGACTCTTCTGTCTCAAAAGTTTGTGGACCCCTGTTCCAGTGCATTCTTCATTTCAGTTATTGTATTCTTCATTTATTATTGGTCCTTTTTGTGATTTTAATGTCCTTGTTTATGCTTATTGTATCTTTGTTGAAGTTCTCAGTTCATCTATTCTTCCCCTAAGTTCATTGAGCATCCGTATAACTAGTATTTTAAACTCTGGACCTGGTAGGTTATTTGCCTCCATTTCATTTAGTTCTTTTTCTGGAATTTTCTCCTGTTCTTTCATTTGGGATATGTTTCTTCATTTCCTCATTTTGGCTGCCTCTCTGTGTTCGTTTCTATATATTAGGTAGATCTGCTATGTCTCCCAGTGTTGGCCAGGTGGCCTTTTGTAGTAGGTACCTGGTGTGGCCCAGTGGCGCACTCTCCCTGATCACCTGCATCAGATGCTGCAGAATTGTCTGTTGTTAGGATTTTGTGTGCCCTCCTATTGTAACTGAGCCTTGATTGCTGTTAATACATCAGTGGGTAGGATTAGTTCTCAGGCTGAGTGGATGCGAGTATTGGCTACACCCACAAATATAAGCTACTGTGTGGGGGCTGACCCCACAGAGTAGATTTTGCCCCATTAGGCTCATATGCCTGTTGAGATCACCCTATGTCTGTGCTGCTCATGGGGCTAGTTGGGTAGCACTCTGGTGTGATTCTGAGGCTAGCCTCTGGGTATATCATTTCTGGTGCCTTTTAGGAGGGGCTCCCATGCAGGCCAAGGTTAGCTGCTGCATGTGACTGGCCCAGGGCTAGTTGGTAGGTGATACAAAGCTACCTGCCATTTGTCACTGCTTGTGCTGGACCTGGAGGTATGTGGGAGAGGCCATGCTATGAGCTGAGGTTGCTGTCACCAGTGCCAGGCCTGGAGTAGCTCAGCAAATGGCCCAGACACTGCAAAGCCTGAGGCCACCTGCCTGCCAATTGTAAAGCTCAGGTGCAGAAAGTGCCTTGGGCAGTTTGTGAATTGGGTTGTGCGTGGTCCCTGGGAGTCACCAGCGAAGAGTGAGCAGAACTCACCAAGCCAATGCAGATTCAGATTGGCTGAGTGCAGGGAGAGTTCAACATAGGAAAGATGGCACCTGCTTATAGGCTGCAGGGGAGGTGGGTTCTACACAGGGAAAATGGCTACTGACCTCCCAGCCCTTGCCCTTGAGCCACACGGCTCAGCCTTTCTCTTTATGTCTCTGGCACCTCCCACTGTTCCTCCACTGGAGCCCAGGGTGAGTGCCTGCAAGGGAGTCTGTGCACTGGCCCTTTAAGAGGACATCTTGGTTTCCAGTAGCCTTCCATCTCACCTCCACAGACGTAATTCCTGGGGATATTCACCATCAGGTTTTGTGTGGACACCTCTAGGCCAGGGATTCAGTGTGGGGCTGGGGCTGCTTGCTCTTCAGGGGAGAGCTTAGCAGCTGAGACCTCCCTCCCAGTTCTTGACTACCCCACGTAGGTGTGGGACCAGCCCATCCCATGTCTCCACGCCTCCTACCAGTCTGGATTTATGCCCTTAGTTATAGGACTTCTCTTCAGCTCATCTTCAGATGTTGTCCAGGTTGACTGTTCTATAATGTAGTTACAATTTTAATGTGGTCATTGGAGGAGGCAAGCCCAGCATTTACCTACTCCTCCATCTTGCTTTATCTCCTGTTTAAATGTTAATTAAATACTGGAAAGAGAATTTGGAAATGCGAGTATAGAGAAATCTTGGAAACTACACATAGGGATATTTTATAGCTGTTTCTTTAATCTATAAGCATTAGGGCACATTATTTAGTATTTTTGAGACTGTGGCACACACTGCTATTTGCATACTCAAAGCTCAGTTACTATTTCTTCTTAATAATAGAATCTTAAATTTTTTCAGAGCAGCAAATTTAAGGAATGACACTTCTCCACCTTCTTTTCAACAAAGAATTGTTAAATGATACAGTTGTGCCAATGAGATAAAAGCAGAAGATAAAACCCAAAGCTTACAGGACAACTTTTGAAGAGAGCCTAAAAGAATGCTTGTCTTTGGGCTCTTCCCAATTACGGTCTGAGCTCTTTGATCCCAATTGTGAACATGGAAAGTTCTATTACTCCTTGTGAATTATAGAGCAGAACACTAAAATGAGACTAGCTTCCTAATTACCTTGGGGAACTATCATAGCAGCCTTGGACTGATAGCTCTAAAGCTCTTTATTTATGTGAGAAAAATAAAACTGAAATTGCTTAAGCCATTCCTTCCAAGTTTTTATTATTTCAAGCCAAAGAATTCTAAAATTACACAGTCACTGAGTAAAACAGACTAACTCAGAAAACCAGTACCATTGTAGACTGTAAAGAAGGGATTGACCTTTGGAGTTGTTTGGAAAAAGAAACTTGCTAATATTATATTATCACTAAGATTTAATCACACATTTATCACTGTTGAAACTATTTACCCATAACTCTCCAACAAGTAAAATACTACCCATAATCCATGTTAAATGTCACTGTCTACAATTCCTTTGCCTAACCCCCATTAAGAATCAATCTCTCTTTCCGAGACTTATTTTTTTCATATTACTATTGCTTCCCTAGCCCAAAACAACCTCCCTTGGTGAACAGAACCTCATATGTATGTTTTGTTTGTTTGTTTGCTTTTTGGAAAGCAAATATATCTTGCCCCACGGATGTACCATTGTTGATCTAAACCAATAATAGTTATCCTGTTCTATTTTGAATGATATTTATTTCCCCTTGTATCTGTGCAGCTAGGGGTATTTGTATCACCCAGTTCTTGCCAAAAAAAACATCAGGGAGAGTGTGCTTGATGTTTTCTAGAAATATTTTCTTTCATTGATGGGAAAAAAAACGAGAGCCTTTGTAGAAAATGAACTTTGCTCTTTTACTCTCTTATTTCTGTTTTGAAATGAACTCCTGATACTTGAAGCTACAATAGTCATCTTGGGACTATAAAAGCAATAAACCTAAGCATGAAGTGTCAGCATGTAGCTGATGGGAAAATTCTGGATCATTTTGGGTGACCATCTATCTCTAGGATTCATGTCTTATGTTAAATAATGACTCCTATTTGCTAAACTTGCTGTCCAATACAGAAAGCAAATATGTATTATATTTTTACTGTGCACTAGTTGGATTCTATAATATATTATCTAATATTCACAAGTACTATACTGCTATATACAAAGAAATAGAGGCTAAGAACATCAAAGCAGCATGTCTGAAGTTGTACAGCTCAGAACAAGATGTTACTTGACTCAGGCAGCATGAGTTTCTTTTATTTAATTGAAGATGCTTATGAGTAGTACCTAACGCTAATCATAAAAAGAATGGTTGACGATTTTCTCTTACCTTTTGCCTTTACAAATAAATAATCTGTGAATCTCATCAGTTGAGACAGGTATTTCATTTAGTCTTGTTTCTAAATGAAAGATCCAAGATGATCATTTGTCAATTTGAACAGCTGAGTTTTATTTTATGTTGTTAGAAACAGAGTGAAACTGATCAAGTGGTGGATTTCTATAAGTGTTCTTAATTTGATAGGTGACACTCTGCTTTTAGCTTTTCTCTTTACACAAAACCTTGTCTTTATGAAGAAATTATGTAAATAAGACAATTAAAATTGCATTTGTTGCTTTTGACACATCATTTGATTGACCTCACAGATTATTCAACAGTCTTGATCAGAATAGCTCTTAGGCAATTTGCAAAAGACAGAAATTTATAAATAACAGATGTGTTCTTATTGAAATGTTTCCTGATTATTGATTATCTTCCATTGTTTTAATTTTACAGAAATATGACTTTGCAGAAACTAAGTTTAGATTGCTTTCTAGAATGCATTTCATTAGAGTTATTTAAAAATAAAATAGAAAGATCTCTGGGGTCTTACTTAAACCTGCTGGTTTTGAATGAATTGAGTTTTCATAAGGAGATAGATTTTTGTCATCAGTGGAATAACATTCTTTGATAATGTATGGCTGTTTTCTATAATTATTTTAATAATTAATCTTTAAAAAATTTCCAACAACTTATTTCTCAATTAAAATTCAATGAAATGAATTACCAATATCTTTAGAATCTCCACTTGAAAGATTTGGGGGCAATATCATGTAATGTTTATATATTCACTACTATGTTTCTTTATATAGTCTTTATGTATTCTCATTTGATTAATAAACTAAAACTTATTTTCTCAGTACCATTTAAGATTGTCATGATATTTAGAAAATAATAGAAGTTTCAGATTTTAATAATCTGCATAAGAATTACTAAACATGATATACACTAAAAACTGGTAGGGTTTATTTCTTGATTTGAATAGAACATCTAGCCTCCACCTGTATTTGGTTCCCTACAGAGATTTTCTTGAATGTATACTTTTTGTGTAAGCAAATAATTCATTGTTAATACACTTCTTGGTTGGAGGTGAAAACAGTGCAAATATGTGGAACTAGTTAAAAATTGGCTCTTAGCTTGTTTCAAGTTTATTGTGTTTTCATGTAATGTAGTAACCTGATTTATTTAAAAATCCTATTTAATTCTCAGATTAATATGAATAATGTAAAATTATATTTAGGAAAAAGTAGCAACTCAAAAAATATGTTCAGAAGTATCTGTAAACTTATTCAAATATGTATGACAATAAATTAAGAATAAACTATGATGTTTGTGAGCATTCAGTTACTTAGAGCTTTATTATTAGAACTCCTCCATTTATCATATGGTTATATAGTGTAATTCTGGTCTGCAGAGTAGCTTATTTATTTATAGTATACTTAAATTAATTGGAAAATTATTTTGAGAAACAAAATTTCTAATGTAATTATTTTAAAAATATGTATATATATATACAGAATGCCTATAAACAGCAAGTAAATATTTCCCTGATAATTTATAAATGAAAATGTATAATACTAATTATAAAATAGACAATCATTTATTTCAGACATTTATTTTTTGATTATGCAGCACAAGTTGGATATGACTGACATTGTATTTGTATGTGGGTTTGGGTGTTTATATGAAAAATGAACATACTATATGCCTGGCATACATGATATAATAAATACATGATAAATTTACATGCAACTGGAAAGATCTATCTGTACATAGGTGTGTGTGTATGTGTATGTGTATGTGCATGCATATGTGTATGTATTTTTGTACATATCTAGAGTGAGTGTAAACACTTTCTGTTCCTTTGAAAAAGTCATAGAGGCAACATAACCTTGTGTAGTTGATTTTTTCAGATATTTTTCTTTTTTTCTTTATAAGTTGGAGAGAAACACGTAAAAGCAATCCTTAAAATGATTATGTTGATATCAGTGGATTAATGAATATGTTTTTGGTACTAGAATGAAATTTACTGCAGCACACAAATTAGCATTTATCTACCAATCAGCAGTTAATGGGGTTGTAAATCCAATAGTAGTGATTGTTTCGTGTCTTATTAAACCATTAATAAGGATTCATAAAACACAGTTGAAAGTTAAGCATTTTTTTGTTTGTTTACAGAGGCTGCCATTCTAGAAACAATAAAGGATTCATTCATTAAATTCACTAAATAAGAAATATTTCAGGAACAAATTAGATTATAATTATTTGGTAGAACCAAGTAATATTACAATTAAGAAGATCAGATTTATCATTTCATGCGTTTTGGTAGCATATTAATTGTCATAGTTACACTCAGTTATTAATTAGTTGGTTTTACTTTAGAAGTCTACAAATAACTATTGTACTTCCCAGAGGGGAGAGGAAAGGGAGGCCACTAACATTAAAATGAACATTTATTTTCACATCAGTCAGGATATTTTTGGGTATAAACTGAAAAACCAAACGAAATAGAGATAGTTTTCACATAAGAAATCCAGAGACAGAAGACGCTTCAAAGTTACGTGATTCCATGGCTCAGTGATGTTACAGAATCTAGGGACTATGTAGTGATATTTTTCTCCTTTGATTCAGTGTTTCCCATCCTCAGTGTTGGCTTCATTTCTAGATCAATACAAGGGATCACATCTAGAAATGATGCAACATTCTTCAGGATACAATATACCAATCTTCCTATCAAGTTGGCCAGATTTGGGTGCATATCCCTCCCTGAAGATACCATTAAAAATAGAAATAGAATTTCCAAGATTGGTTTAGAACCATCACCTGGGGTGAGATGGTGGTTAAGGCGTCAACATTAATATTCAGCATAACCCATTCTTAAACATTTATGATACGAATACTATATGTTGAATGTTTAATGTATGGACACTTAGTCCATTTATTTTGATATTTAAAATTTTTAATCCTTGAATCAACCTGGTAAATAAAAAATAATGATGGCTAAACTGTAATTTTCTGGTCTTCTAATATAATCATAGTCTAAAACAAAGGTGGGTTTTTTTTTTTCCTGTTTTTTTTTTTTCCCCCTCAAGACTCCAAACCTAAAAAAGGAGTTCAGGAACTGGGCCACACTGATGACCAGTACACTACAAGGAGTTGTCAATGACCTGAGTACATATGAGGCATTTCTATTTTTTCTTTGATTTTATATCATACATTAATTTTAAAAGATCAACAATGTATACACTATCATGGCACACTGGAAAGTGGCGTAAGCTAACAAAGGTGACATAAAGTTGTGATATTCCTGTCATATTTCAGTGGCCACAATTTACTTTTTTCCTTTGGATTTTTGTCCATTATATTGTGGTAAGAGCACTGCAAGGCCTAGATCTATGTGAAGAATGCATTTCAGTGAGTTACATCTTGGTTTAATTCCATAATTTTTATTGAAAAAGTCTAAAAGATACAGTGTCAGAGAACTTTTTTTAGATGTTGCATAGTGTTATTGAAAACAACATCCACCACATTTTTCTAAAACCCAAGTGAAATCTTTCTTTTAAATTTAATTGCTTGAAAAGATTTTCTACCCCTGAAGGAGCAATATGTTTCTCATTTGTATTAAAAGAGAAGCATGTGACAGGTAGAAGGAAGTTTTTGTTTCTGTTGTAGGAAGATTTAAGCATGAATCACAATTATTTGAAAAAATGTTAAAGCTTGTGAAATATATTTTATGCTATTTTTGTCTCAATCTTAACATTCTACTGCTCTGTAGCCTCTGTTCTATTATTTCTAAAAATATTTGTTAGATTTTATTATTATTTCTACAAACTAGCTCAGTTTAGTATCAAAGGCAAGAGATAGTTCAACAGACATCTATACACAGATATTTGTTGCATTATGTTATTGACAGGAGAAAATGATTATCCCCACGGTCGTATGTAAAAAAGTAGGAGTTCCACAAATTTCCTATTATTATTAGTGGCTAATTAGGCTAACACTTATAGTAATCTAGCCTGTGGCTATTTCTGTTTGAACTACAAATATATCTATAGAACTTACTATTTTATTAAAATTAAATTTTAGTTACTCTGATATTTGAGAACTAATAACTTCTGTAATCAGGAACAGAAAAAGCTCATATGAGACAAAACCAAAATAAGAAATAAGAATTTCTGTTGTTCTCTTTATAGTGATTCATTGTCTAATAAACGCGGCATGGATGGGGTTTGTTTGTTTGTTTGTTTGTTTGTTTGTTTGTTTGTTTGTTTTAGCTGAGCCATCCTGCCACCTGTTGGCAGCTCTGTGGCAGCTCAGCTCAGGCCGTGAATGGAACCAGTGATCTTGTTGCCCAGAGCTCGCACTCTTGAGTGAGCTCCTAACCAACTGAGCCACTCGGCCGGCCATGGATTGGGTTTTATGAGTGACACTGGGGTGTGAGAGAACTTGTAGATTTATTCATTTTATAATTAACACAAGAAAAACAAATACCTCTATATAATATCTAGATCCAATACACCTTCACTATAATTCTCTAATAAGAGTCAGCATAAACTATCATAATCTATTTTGATATGAGGTGAGGCTTGGATATTAACAACTATATGTAGTATCCACAACATAAAGTTTTATAAAAACTTTATGATCTGATCAAAAGGCATATTTTTATAAATTTATTCTTATCAAGATTGTATGTTTTACAGAATTAAATCTGTAAGTCATGGCTAGAGATTCTGACTAAATAATAACCAATTTTGATTAAAAAAATGAAAGTGAAATGAGTATGGCTTCAATAAAATACCACAGAACAATGATAAAATGATATCAGTAATCAAACAAATATAAAGACAAACTTGAACAACAACAACAAAAAAAAAATAAAAATATTTCAACTACTATTACTTTAGAAAAATGAAGCATTTAGTGGGAGATGAAGACATACATGAAAGCTTTGGTAAAATAGCAAAAAAAAAAGATTTCTGGACACCATGTGGAATCTTAGTGGCACTGCATTCTTGTGAACAGGCCACTGAATTCTCAATAAGTGGACCCAGTTTCATTTTGAGCACTTGCATTTAAGAGATTTGGACCTTTGTGGAAGCAGCTGAAGCTCCCTGTGCCTCACACTCTCACTAGTAACATGATGTTAGTTCTCGTGCCTCCGTGCACAGCTGATGTAAAGATCAAATATTAAAGAGCTTTGTGAACTATAAATTTATACCTCAGAGTTTTGTGTTTTTAGAGGCCAATGGTTAAAGAATCGAATAAACATTGGAAGTAGTATCTCAGGTTTCATAAACAATACAAATCATGACTGTGGATACCAGAACACAGAGTATTTGTACTTTGTTCTTGCTTAAGAAAACGTTTTCTCTTTTGTAAACATTATAGATGACAATACTTATGGCTGGCCTCCAGAGTGATCTCTGAATATGTATATGCTACTAGTTATAAAAAGAACTAGAACTTCTGAAGTTTTTGAACTGTTTAATATTCATGAATTGAAGAAGCAGAAAAAGTTATAAATAAGTAGGTAAAAGTAAAATAAAATGTGTGTGGTTTTAGTACACACACACACACACACACACACACACACACACACACAAGTTCTGGCAATTAAGTTTGCAAGCTCATCCTAGAAAAAGTGCTACATACCTCATTGCTGAATATCACTATGGTCACCTTTGAAGCACTCCCCTTGGGAAACTGCACTAATGCCAATGCCTAGTCTACCCTTCAAAGCAATTTTGGAACTCTTTCTAAAGTGGACATCAGAACTGTCGTCGTATTACCCTTGATGTCATGAATGTCATCAAAATGTCTTCCTTTCCTTTATCTTTGGGTAAAGAAAGAAGTCATTGGGGGCTAGATCAGGTGAGTAGGGAGGGTGTTTCAATACAGTTATTTGTTTACTGGCTAAAAACTCCCTCACAGAGGTGCCATGTGAGCTGGTGTGCATTGTCATGATGCAAGAACCATGACTTGTTGGCAAAAAGTTCAGGTTGTCCAACTTTTTCACACAACTTTTCAGCGCTTCCAAATAGTAATCTTGGTTAACTGAATGTCCAATTGGTACAAATCCATAATGAATAACTCCCCTGATACAAAAAAGGTTAGCAACATCGTTGCAACAAGTTCACAAACCTAATTGTCAGACCTCGCGCGCGCACGCGTGCGTGTGTGTGTGTGTATTCCACACACACACTCATATATATAATTTTTTTGAGATCATTTATTAAGAAATGAAGGAACTAAAGAGAAATAAGAACAAAGGGTATGTTGATAAATTCTATGTACCATATAAGGAAAATAAAGACCTTTACAAGTATTTGAGTCACTGAGGGAAAGTAGAGTTCAGGTACCACTGTCTCTGCCATTGACCACCTAATAGCACTCATGGCCCAAAGCAAGACAGTGATAAAGGGTGGAGAGAGAGAGAGAGAGAGAGAGAGAGAGAGAGAGAGAGAGAGAGAGAGAGAGAGAGAGAAGAGAGAGAGATTTTGCATACAGATAAGTATATTCATAGTTTTACATAAAGATTTAATTTCTGTCACTTTAACAGTGTAAAATATCATCCCCATATGTCTGAATTATGTTATATGCAATCCTTACCTCGATAATATAATGGGGCTGGCCGAGTGACTCAGTTGGTTAAAAGCTCGCTCAAGAGTGTGAGCTCTGAGCAACAGCGGTGCGATTCCCGGCCCGAGCTGAGCAGCCACTGCGCTCTGAGGTGGCAGGATGGCTCAGCTTAAAAAATGTAATAATAATAATAATAATAACATAATGTACAAAACTGGGATGATATAATATGCAAAGTCAAGAATCTAATTTGTCCAGGTATACTAATAATTAAATAATCATTATGTACAAGTAAATATTTACATTATTATATAAGTTTTCAAGAAATATAAGCTTCATAACATAACAATAAAAATTACTAGTAAAGGAATTTTTGTATTTGCTATAAAGGATAAATTATTTTTGATTTTTCAAATAATAACTACTAATATTTATATAGCATTTATTATATGCCAAACATTGTCCCAAGTGTTTTAGAATATTAACTGAATTAATTCTCTCAACAGTCATATTAAGCAGATTCTAATATCATTCTTATTTTGCAGATGAAGGAAATAAGGCTCAGAGAGCTTAAGTATATTTCACAAGGTCACACAGATAATATACACAGAAGGCAGAGTGAGATGAGTACCCAGGCTGTTTGGTGCTGAAGCATTGTTATTAAACACTGTGAAAATACACTGCATTCCTAAAGTAGAAAAGATTAATAAAGAAATGACAGGTACAAGTGCTGATGGACTGAAGGATGTGATTGTTATCATGGTTGGAGTGAGTATATTCCTGCTTTGTTTTGTATCCTGGGAAACATTCTAAAAGTGTATTTGAATAACTGAATGATCAGGGCAAATTGATCAACTTCTGTGATGTGAGCCCCTGGAGAGTAGGGAACATGTTTTCTTCTTAGGATCTCCAATGTTTAACATTAAACATGAAAAACAGTAAGAGCTTAGTATATGATTACTGAAAAACACAGTTTGGGAGAGACTGAATAAGATAAATTTTGGAAACATCAAGAAACCTAGTAAACAGTTTTAAGTCTTAAGATTTATGTTGAAACTATTGTGCAAATCAGACTGTCTTATTGAGAGGAATTATAAAATCAATAATTAGAGAAGATCATTTGGGGAATAACAGAATTGCAGCTCTCTTAAAAAAGAAAAATTCAAGCAAGAGAGTTGAGAGATGATCAATATGTGTGCAATTTCTGTTACCTGAAGACAAGTAAGTGAATGACATTTAAAAAAAAAAAAAATCTGACTAAGGAAAAAATAAACCCAAACATAAAACGTAAACCATGGAATATGTAGAAAACCAAAATATGCTAAATAATGGGCAGCAGTAAAAGAAAGACTAATTAAGCATGGCTACAGCAATTCTTATTTATTTTAAATTATCTTATTCACAGTGTATTTATCGTAATATAATACTGGTCTTCAGGTCATGTCTGAACTTGGGAGATTTAGTCAAAACCAGCAGCTGGTTATTATGACAGGTTGGCTCTTTGTTTTCTAATCTGTAAGGTGTGACTTTGAACAAATCACTTTATCTCCCAGGGACTTGTTTTCTTGATGTCTAAATGCATAAGGCTTATTAGATGATCTATAAAGTTGCTTCTAATTCAAGCTAACAGGCATGCTGTAGATCATTATAGTTTTAAAATACTATGCACTAAAATGAATATAATGAATATATTGAGAGAAGGGGGGGAGACAGAAAGGAAAAAAAATGCTGTTTAAAAAAGTATAATTCTAGGTTGCAAAATAGAAAAGAAACATTTTTATTTTCTGTTACAAGTGATTGATAAACCATTAAGAAAGGCTGAGAAGATGCACATTCAATTTTATGTTATTCCTTAATCCAAAAAGAGACTGCAGGCTCTTGGCAGCTGCTGCATTAGCATTTTGTATGCACAGGTATCTGCTTGAATCTCTTTTAAAAATCCTGTTTTCTCGGTGCTAAATAGTCAGTGATTGTGAAATCATGTTGGTACCGCCAAGCAAAAGAAATAATGTCATGTCAATTTACAACCTTTAGAAACACATTTTTAAATTAAATGGAAAGAATATGCTAATGCAATATTAAGGCTGCAACTTTAAAAATAGAAAAGTCAAGACCTACAGAAGTTACGATTTTCATTATCATCGTTAACATGACTGCATCACATACAGTGTATCTATTAGTTTTTTCCCACCTAACTTGTAATCCAATGTACTGCATGTATCCAACTTAATTTAGCTTTATTAGGGGAACTTTAGATTGCATTTCATGAGTTTTGCTCTATATTTGCATCCTCAACTTTATATAAAAAATTATTTCATAGTTATATATGCCATCAATGGTTAATATATTAATAATGAACAAGCAACATAATATACTATATCATATGTAACATTTACATAGAGAGTATTGTCAAAAATTATATGTATACAAGGATAACTTTTTCTCTACTAAAGAAATTTTAGTTGTCTAATTTACCTCTGTAAATACCTATATTCATTTTTTAAATTGTTTCTGTCTTTAGCACTCTCACCTAATCATTTAGTTCCTCCTCCTCCACTGGTTACCTAGACAGTCCCCCATATCATGTGGCCCATAGTCCAGTTTTTCTTAAACACCTTTCCCCACAAAATTAACCTGAGCTATGACCCTCTTCTTTTTGATGTATTAAGCAATGAGTTCCTCAGTCTGCTGAAGTAGAAATGGGTCATAAATTTGCCTGAGATGCTTCAAAACATTTATGTTATCCAGACTCCATTCAAAGCAAATGAACAGCATTTTTGGACATGGTTTCCTTGAATGTATACTTTCTATTTTTTTTAGAATTTAGTTCGTATTTTATTGAACCTATAGCTTAAATCACAAAGAAATGACATTTTTTAAATGTGCGATTTCAATCCTTAAGCATGCTATACTCTCCATTTATTTGTCTTTAATTTCATCGGCATTTTATAGTTTTCAGTGTTTTGCATATCTCTCATTAGATTTGTCTCTAAGCATTTTATATTTTAGTGATATTGTCAATTGTGTTTCTTATATCAGTTCAGCTCTATCTCAATTGTTTGTTGGCAATAAAAAGAAAATTTTTATATTGTTCCTGTACCCAGTAACCTTGTGATATTCTCTTATTAATCGTGATTATTTGTAGATTCTCTTAGATTTCCTACATATGCTGTCATGTAACATGTGAATAATAATTTTTCTTTCTTGCCAATTACAGTGTTTCTTTTGCTTTCCCTTTTGCCCTAGTTAGTATCTTCAGTAAAATGTTAAATAGGAATGATAAAAACAATATTTAATTTGTTTCTAATCTTAGGTGAAAAGTATTCACTATTTTACCATTAGATATAGTGCTAGGTTTTTAGTAGATTCCCTTCATAAAATTAAATATGCATCTCTCTATTCCTAGCTTCCTGAGAGTTTTTTGTCATGAAAGGGTATTGAATCTTACCCATGATTTTCTGCATCTGTTCAGATGATCATATGGACTTTTAAAAATTCTAGTATTATAGAAAACTACATTGACTAATTTTCAAAGGTTAACCCGACATACACATTTTTAAAAAAAATGCTACTCATGTGATTCCAATGGGTTTCTTTTGCTAAGAAACATTTTGCTTGATGTTTCCAAGTTAAAGTTTCATTATTACTGTTGTTGTCATTACCATTAAAGTATTAATGATCAATAATGAGAATATATTGCCTCTTTTCAATTGCATTAGCTTTTTAAAAATACTTTCAAGATTTTAATCCCAGAGAAGGGATAATATGAAATTTTCTTTCAGAACCAATTGACATTTACTTCAGAATTACTTCAGAGACTAGATTAATGTCATATGGCTAAGTGCTAATGAAATTATTCAATCAAAGCAAGCAATTTTATTTTAAAATCAGAACCAAAACCATTATATAAATTCATGCCAGCAAATACAAAACATTTAGACATTATCTGTACAACTTTCTTATACAGAAGGCAGATATGGTAGGAAACAATGTATCAGAAACTTCACATAAAAGTTCAGTTCTGCCCTGTGGCTAAATGATATTAGTTAAATCATTGAAAATCACTAATATTCAGTTTCCTTATATTAAAAAATAGGATAATTATACTAATCTCTGAGTAATTACCAAGAAGAATAAAGAACACAATGTGAAATGTTTGATAAACCTAATGCGAGTTATTTATAAAAATATTGTTGGTAGGGATACATTTAAATGCAAAGAGTTGTAAACATATATATGCTTACCCTTTTTGTTCATTAAGTTTGTTTAACTGAATGAGTGTTTTCCTCTTTATCCAGAAAAATGTGTTTCACCTTCTGGTAAGAAAATTGTGCTTGATATTTTATATTCAGTCAGTTGTGGAGTCATAAAACTAGCAGTGAATTTGAGTCAGAAAACTTTCATTTGAGACATTAACAATCCTGAAACTCAGTTCATGTATCCATAAAAATTGTAATATTTTCCCAACTAACAAGTTAATTGTGAGAATTAAAACAGGTAAATTATGTGAAGTAACTGAATGGAGAAGGAAAATATTAATTAAATAATCACACAGATGAATCTGTAGTTGTAAACAAGTAAGAGTTCTAAAGAAAAGAGATTGACTAGTAGAATATTAACAAAAATTAGGCCTAATTGGGCAATTAGGAAGTAATACTTGAACCAAGATCTGAAAAATTGTATACCAGTGAGACTTTGATTCAATTATGAGAATTAGAGACTCCCATAGTAACTTAAATGGGATTTAAGTATATTTCTTGCTCAAATAAAATAACTCTGAAAGTACTTGGTCCAGGACCTGTTTGGTAATGGTAAGGTTTTCTACGACCTCTAACATCCTCAAGGTAGAGGGTCTCATCCACATAGTTCAAAATGGTAGCTAGAACCAAGCTCTAGGGCTCTCAAGACCTTATTTAATAACTTCCAGTCATTAATGAAAAAAGAGAGAAAGAAGACATATTCCCTTGCTTTAAGGAGACTTCCCTAGAAGATCCACAATATTATGTATTAGATTTTTTTTTGGTCAGATTTTATTGCTGTAAGGAAAGCTAGTAAAAGTGAAATTCAGGCTGAGAAATGTGATCATTACAAAGTGGGGTTCTGTTCTTTGGAGGACATGGGAATTAATACCCAGTGGGCACTAGCATTCTTGCCATTCTTGTCAAAGTAATGATAGGACAGTTTTCTGAACAAAGGGAATATCACGTGGAAAGGGTGAAAAGAGGGATTGAGATCAGGCTAATAAAAGTGCATCAAGAAGGAACTTTTGGGACATATTAGGAAAACAGTGGAAATCGGAGGAAATATAGTCAAATTCCTATTTTTGGGAAAAACAAAAAACAAAAAAACTGTGGTTGTTATTTAGAGAAAATATTTTATCTAACCGTTGTTAGCATATGAATGTATTTTTAGGCTATTATGGCAATCCAGACAAGAGATGTTTGTAGCTCAAATGAGGACAGTGGCAATAGAATTAAAAAATAATAATTTAAGAGCTATTTAGGAGGTTAAATCTATAGGACTTATACTATACTGGGTATAAGGAAATAGTGCAAAGAAAGACATCTAAAATTGACTCATTATTTTTAATTACATATTGGTTGTATCACTACTGAAAAACAGAATGTCGTAACATGTATTATTGAATTTAACAAGCTTTGTGTACTGTTCTTGATTTCTAAACATGGGGTAATTCATCTCTTCCTAGCCCTTCAGACTGATACATTACTTGGCCAGACTACCTGGATTAAAAATACTGTTTACCTTTTGAACATTCTTCATCTAATCACCCTGACTACACACACAGGACAACTGAAAGCCCATCTTTCCTCATGTTAGTACCAATTCAGAAGTGCAGAACCAGGCTTTACTAAATGAAAGGCCAGTTTGTAGTGAAAGCACTGTGTGATAGCCAAGTCACAAATATACAAATATAAGATAATATTATGCAAATAATTTGATATTTAAGTATTTTCCATTCTGGTTATTAAATTATTAATTTTAATTATAGCATAGTTTATTTATTTATTTGTTTGTTTATTTATTTATTTATGTTATTTATCCAGGCATTACAACATTTCCCCCTGATATATTAGTTGTGTGTATATCATTTTATTATATCTGGAAATTATGTAGAAATTGAAATTTCTGTCTTTAAATGAATATAAATAGGTGTTAGTTCTAATGTATTAAAATCTTAGGGCTTACTACATTATGAATGTTCATAGTCTTGTAGCAAAATGTCCTTGAAGATGGCCCCAATATATGTATAATACATGCAAATTAGTAATAGGAGGGAGAATATCACTCTGAGAAAACACAGGGAGAAGAGGCAGGCACGTGGATGTTCATGATTTAAACCACAATAAAAACAGGAAAAATCTGGACTCAGTTCTAGCAATCTTTAGAATTCACTGGAGGGGGGCTGCTGTTTGCCATCTTCATAGTCATTGTAAGAGGATGTTGACTGTAACTTTTTCTTCTATCCTGAAATTAGTCTTCATGAACACAGAACTGAAGACAGTGTTTTTTGAGTACCCACATTCTCTAAAGAGATATGCTAATAATGTGGACAGATGCTTTCCTCAGAGAAGTAACCATTTTCTCAATGGATAAAATAGGACTGGAGGAAGAGCAAAATATCAATTAGCGCTACTTTTAAAATCCGAAGATGGCTGACAGAACACGGGCCTGAGATGTTAATGTCTGCTGGGGTATCTGCCAATGAACTTGCGAATTTTTCTTGAGCCTGAAGATGGAGAAAGATATAAGAGAGACGGCACCATAGAGAGAGAAGTGAGGGTCATGTAGCCAGTTCTCAAGGATCTCTTGTGGATCAAATAGACAATAAAAACCCACATTACTGGTTCCTGACTAAACAAAGTTGATTGCTAATTGAATTTTGGAAAAAAAACAACTGAGATGAGTGTGCTGGTAAGTGTTGGAGCTGAGGAGTTGAGGAACACTTCACCCAGGCTTTTTTCCCTAAATGTAGCTTTTATCCTATGAGAAATTTAGTATTTTGATTCCTTTCATATAGAGGCACTTGCAGTCAGTCTAAAGTGGAGAAATGGCAGACAGCCCAAAGAGAAGATCACAAAGACAGTGAAGTGAGTTTATAAAGTGCCTTCCTCCCTTATAGCTCCGGACAGCACATAGCACCAGAGGAGTCCACTACATAAGGGAAGGTGGCTGTATCCTAAATGCCACAACGGGCACTGGAGTGGGAGAAGCATCACATAGTCAACACTGTTCCTTAGCTATTTCAGGTCCCTGGAATCCCAAGCTTGATTGGTTGAGTCAGGAGTGAGTGGGTAGGGAGAGGTAAAGTGCTGAATAAGTTATGAGATGTGAGTTTTAAACTGGTCTATAGTAGACTTTTAATAACTCAACTGAACCCAAACTAGATAGATAGATAGATAGATCGATAGATAGATCGATAGATAGATCGATAGATCGATAGATAGATAGATAGATGATAGATGATATAGAGATGAAAAGATATGGTGAATGTTTACATAAAAATAAATTATTACAGCAAAAGACACGTTGCCATTAATCCCCCTCAAAATATGTCCCCCTCCCTTCGAACACACTTATCCCATCATTCTTGCCACTTTCCGAAGCAGCTTTGGAAGTCCTCTTTCTTGGGTGTCTTTACTTCATCCTCCATCATGACAAGGCAATATGGGACATGGAGCCTTTCTGTTGTGATCAGAAAATGCATTGAATGCTGCCGGGAGCCATCCAGCAGAAAGGCAGGGATCTTCAATATGGGAAGCTGTGCATCAAGCCTTAGTTACAGTGTGTGACAAGTTTCAACTTGTTTGGTGCAGTCAGTAGGGTGTGAGCTACGGTCAAGAAAATGTGTGTTTTAAAGCATGCCATAAATCATCCTCCATCATGACAATGCTCTGTGTCACACATCGCTTCTGGTACTACAATTTCTGTCAAATAAAAACATTATGGTGTGTGCTTAATGCACTTTATTCACTAGATCTGGCACCATGTGAATTCTGGCTCTCCCCCAAAGTCAAAATGACCATGACAGGTAAATGTTTTGAATCGATTCAGGACATTGAGGCAGCCATGACAGCATAACTGAAGACATGAAAGAGGACTTCCAGAGCTGCTTCAGAAAGTGGCAAAATGATGGGATAAGTGTGTTTGACGAGAGGGGGAGTATTTTGAGGGGGATTAATGGCAATGTATCTTTTACTGTAATAATTTTTTAATTTAATTATTCACCATATTTTTATCACACCTCGTATGTATACACATACACACATACAAATATATATAAGATTTTGTTACTTCTAATATAAATTTAAGATCACAATATTTTTTACAAACTTCTTTAATTCTGTGTATTTTTATGCTAACTATCCTGCGTTTTAATAATTTATTTTCTCGATCTTATATTCTGCTGACAATAGTTTTAAGTGAACAGTAGCAATATTATTACAACTACTAAATCTATTGAGAGACTGTTCATATTTCTTTGCAGTTCTCTTCATTCTTTAAATACTGTGCTTTAAAGTCACTTAAGACAATTATTATTTTTGTGTGATAGTTTTGTCCCTATACAAATACCTAAATAGTTGATTTGTTCATAGTTTTATGGTAGTTTTTTTTCTTTTTAACTTAATTTTATTTCTAATTATGTAAAACACTATTGAATGTATAACACATAAGAGTTAGAAACCACATAGTGATGTATATTTAAGGAAGACTTATTCCATCCATGAACCCTTCTTCCTCCATGAACAATCATTTCTATTAACTTTTGACTATCCTTTCAGTGTTTAGTGTTGCAAATATAAGTAAATGTGAATGGATATATATATATATATATATATATATATATATATATATATATCCCTTTGTTATACAAAATTTAGCACATGTAAACACTATTCTGTACTTTATATTTTTATTTAACACATGCATATATTCTGAAATTACTTTATTTTGGTATAGAAATCTTTCTCATTCTTTTTATAGGTGAGTAGTAATTGTAGTACAGATATATCACAATTTGTTCAAGAAGTCCTGTGATGGTAAGCATTTGGTTTGATTTCAGTCTTTTGTTATTGCAAATAAGGCTGGAATGCATAATCATGTATACATTTCATTTCATATTTTGGCAGTGTAGCTTTTGTATGGATTCCCAGAAATAAGATTGCTGATTCAAAGGTGACTGCATATGCAATTTTGTTAGAGACAGCGAAGTTTCCTGCATTTTTCAGTCTTACCATTTATGTATAAGTGCCTCTTTCATCACATCTTGCCAACAGTGTAGGTTTTCAGACTGTTTCTGTTTTGTCATTCTCATAAGATGAGAAACAGTAATTCAATATATATAAATAAATAATTTCTCTAAGTTAAGTTAAACAACTTTTATGTTTATAGACAATTTGTGATTATTTAAAACATAATTTTTCATATTTTTTGTAAAGCCCATTATATAAAGTATCACAATTTATTTAGTATTTAGATTGTTTAGTTATGAGGTAAATAGCTAAATATTTAAGCTATGTTTGCTTTAATTTTTTCTATTTTCTTTTGTTTCTTTTAATTCAAGTTAGTTAAACAGAAAGTTTTAAAACTTGGAAAACAGTATATAGATATAGCATAGGTAGATATGCTAGCATACTTAAGTGTTTCATAAAATATATTTAAATAACATTAGATATGAGAGTTACAAATTGTAATTACCTTACATTACTTGAAGAAAATTACCAATAAATGAAATGTTTGCCATTAAGACTTGAAGTATTAATATATATATCATGAATTTCTTATACCATACAAGCTACAAATAAAACCAATTTTATGAAACTTAGCTAAAACATGCTTATTCAAGTCTACCATATGGAAATATAATAATTAAAAAGAGCATTCAGTGGTTGGTGTACTGAGGACAGAATGACAGATTTTTACTTACTGTTATATTTGTTTTCTGGGGACTTTAGTTAAAAATAATATTAAGTTGCATCTGCTATAAACAGATGCATATATAGTAGCACCAAAATGCTAACGCCAACATAAATGACCATCTCCATATGTTTCTGGCAGTTATTCCTTTTGGCAGTATATAGTATACATAGTTATACACTACATGTTAGCACTTGAGAAAAACAGATTGATAATCTGGTCGTGAAGACCAGTTCAATTCTAAGTAGACCTACTTTTTCTTTTCTTTCTGTCTCTCTTTTTTTTTTTTTCAGCGTTTCTTAGGATACAGCTGTACCATTTTATGTACCATTTTCCTTTGTGTTATTTTAGTTATCTGCCATTAACTGCAGTCTGAATCTAATAAATGGAAAATTCCAAAATAAACAATTTATAGAGTTTTAAATTGTCTGCTGTGCTAAGTAGTGTGATGGAATCTAGCGCTACTCGCTCTGTCTCCAATGGGGTGAGGTAGGGCATGGCTAGTCCCTTAGTGTATGCATGCTGTATATGCTCCCACCCCTCAATCACAGAGTAGCCACCCTCTTGGTTATCAGATTAACTTTTGCAGTATCACAGTGCTTGTGTCAAGTAACCCTTATTTTACTTAATGGCCCAAGGTGGAAAAGTAGTGATGCTAGCAATCTCAGTAAGCCTTCCAGTAGCCTAACACTACATGACAATGTCAGCGTCATTCACCTCACTTCATCTCATCATGTAGTCATATCATCTCACATCATCACAAGAAGAGGGGTGAGTACACACAATAAGATATTTTGAGAGACCACATTCACATATATTTTATTACAGTATATTATAATTGCTTCATTTTATTATTAGTTGATGTCTCACTGTATTTAATTTATAAATTAAACTTCATCTTAGGTATACATGAAGAGGTAAAAACTATTTGCAGTTTCTGGGGATAGGAGTGTGTCTCTCTTGGATGAATGTGGGATGTGGCTACTGTATAAGCATAAGCATAGTTGTATTATGAAATTAGTATTTTACAAAATATTTCCTGTAGATGGAGATTTTTTATTTGAATTTTTTTCTCAATACAAGGGCTAATACACAAAGTCATATCCCAGTATAAACTTGAAAATTGGAATAAAATGTGATATTTTTTATTTTTAAGATTTTTATTAAAAATATAGATAGCATGCAATAGTATATTAGTTTTAGGTGAACAAAATAATTATCCAGCATTTATATACACCTAAGGAAATGATCACCATAAGTCCAGCAACCACCTGGCACTGTACCATGCTATCACAATATTATTGACTATATTACCTATGCTGTACATTATATCCCCATGACTTGTTTTCTACTTGAAAATTTGGACCAGTTATTGCCCTTCACATTGTCCCAATTTTTAATTTTTCAGTTACAGTTCACATTCAATATTATTTTATATTAATTTCAGGTATACAGCATATTGTTAGACATTTATGTAATTTAAGAAGTGATCCCCTTGACTAGTCTAGTACCCAGCTGGAACTATACATAGTTATTGCCATATTATTGACTATATTCCCTATGCTTTATATCTCCATGATTATTTTGTAACTATCAATTGTACCTCCTAATCCCTTCACCTTTTTAGCCCTGCCCACCAACCCCCTCCCATCTATCACTGTGATAAATCTATTGGGTTGTCAGAAAAGTCATGCCGTATTTTTTCTGTTTTTCATTGCAAAAATGTGCCATGAGTTCTCCGACAACCTAATAGTACCCATCTGACACCATATATAGTTATTACAATATTATTGACTATATTCCTTATGCTATACCCTACATCCCCAGGACTACTGTGTAACAACAAATTTCTATTTCTTAATCCCTTTTCCTTTTTTGCCTACTTCCTAAACTCCCCTCCCATCTGGCAACCATCAACATGTTCTCTGTATCTATGAGTGTGTTTCTGTTTTGTTTGTGTGTTTATTTTGTTCTTTAGATTCCACATATAAGTAAAATTACATTGCATCTGTCTTTCTCTGTCTGACATATTCCACTCAGGACAATACCCTCCAGGTCCACCCATGTTGCCGCAGATGCAGATGGCAAGAACCCATTTCCTTCCATGGCCGAGCAATATGTCACTGTACAGTATATGTATACTACTGTCTTTTTATTCATTTTTCTATCAATGAACACCCAGTCTGCCTCCATATCTTGCCCAGTGTAAACAATGCTGCAATGAACATATGGATAAACACATCCCCTGGAAGAAGGATTTTGGGTTTCTTCGGATAAATACTCTGAAGTGGGATTACTGGGTCCTTCTTTGTCTCTTGTTATAGTCTTTATTTTAAAGTTTATTTTGTGTGGTATAAGAATTGCTTCCCCAGCTTTTTTGTTTGTTTGTTTCCATTTTCAGGAAATAACCATTTCCATCCCTTTACTCTCAGTCTGTGTGTGTCTTTCTATCTTAAGTGAGTTTCTTGTAGGCAGCATATGTAAGGGTTTTGTTTTCTTATCTAGTCAGCCACCCTATATTTTTGATTGGAGCATTTAATCCACTTACATTGAAAACAATTGTTAACAGATATGTAGTTATTGCATTTTATTATTCATATTTTTTATCTTTTCTTTTTCTCATCTTAAAGGAGTCCCTTTAACATTCCTTGTATTCCTGGTTTGGTGGTGATAAACTCTTAGCTTTTTATTGTCTTGGAAGCACTTTATCTGTCCTTCAATTCTAAACAATAGCCTTGCTGAGTAGAGTACCTTTGGTTGTAGGTCCTTACTTTTGATCACTTTGAATATTTTGTGCCAATCCCTTCTGGTCTGCAAAGTTTCTGTTGAGATATCAACTGACAGTCTTATGGGAGTTCCCTTGTATGTAACTAACTGCTTTTCTCTACTGCTTTTAGGATTCTTTCTTTGTCCTTAACCTTTGCCTTTTTAATTATAATGTTTCTTGGTGTGGGCCTGTTTGGGTTTATCCTGTTTGGGACACTCTCTGCTTCCTGGGCTTGTATGTTTATTGCCTTTACCAGGTTAGGAAAGTTTGCAGTCATTATTTTTGCAAATAGATTCTTAATCTCTTGCTTTCTCTCTTCTCCTTTTGGTACCCTATAATGTGAATATTGTTATGCTTGATGTACTCTTAAACTATTCTCTCTTTTTTTTTTTTTTGTGGTTCCAATTGGGTGTTTTCTGCTACCCTTTCTTCCAAATCACTGATTTGATCCTCTGCTTCATCTAGTCTGCTGGTGATCCCTTCAAATGCATTTTTCATTTCAGTTAGTGTAGTCCTCACTTCTCACTGGTTCTTTTTTTATGGTTTCTATGTCCTTTTTTAGGCTTGCTATCTTTTTATAGAAGTTCTCACTAAGTTCCTTGAGCATCCTTACAACCATAGTTTTGCACTCTGTATCTGGTCTTTTGCTTGCCTACATTTTGTTTAGTTCTTTTCCCGGAGTTTTCTCCTTTCCTTTCACTGGGGACATATTTTTGTTTGTTTGTTTTCTCATTTTGGCTGCTTCTCTGTGTTTGTTTATATGTATTAGGTAGGGCTGCTATGTCTCCCAGTCTTGCCAGGTGGCCTAATGTATTAGTGGTCCTGTGGGGCCTAGTGTCACAGTCTCCCTGGTCATCTGAGCCAGGTGCTCCTGGATTGTCCCTTGTGTGGGTTGTGTGTGCCCTCCTGTTATAGTTGAGACTTTATTGCTGTTGGCATGTCAGTGGATGGTATGGACCCTCAGGCTGACAGACTGTGTGGTTTGCCCATGTCCACAGCTAATGGGCTGCTGTGTAGGGGGCTTACCCCATGGAGCGGGATTTGCCCTAATAGGCTCTGGTGCATATTGCAACTGCCCTTTGTGTGTCCTGCTTGTGGGGCTAATTTGGTGGTGATCTGCTGTGATCTGAAACCAACCTCCAAGTATATCGGTTCTGAGGCCTCTTGGGAGAGGCTCCGGTGCAGGCCCAGGTCAGCCACTGCCTGTTACTGGCCAGGGACTACCTGGCAGGAGCCACAAAGCAATCCATGATTGCTCACTGCCCGCACTGTACCTGGAGGCAATTGGGAGAGGCTACACTGTGAACCGAGGATTGCTGCCACGTTGTCCACGTCTGGAGTAGCTCTACAAAAAGCTAGAACACTGGGGGGCCTGCTGCCACCTGATGGCTCTCATAAGGTTCAGCTGCTGATTAAGCCTCATGGAGTATGCAAGTTGATTGAGGCAGAGTCTCAATGAGTCAGCAGCGTAGGGCAGTGGAGCTCATTAGGCCAATCAGATTCAGATTTGGGCTGTGGAGGTGGGCTGAACACAGGAAAGATGGTGCCGGCCTGCTGGGCCACTCAGGGAAAATGGGGACTGTCTCTCCATTCCTCACCTCAAAGTTACACTACTGTCTCCATATGTCTCCGATGTCCCCAGAGTCACCGTCCCTCCTCCAGAGCCCAGGGTGAGTGCCTCTGTGGGCCCTTTAAGAGGGTGTTTGGGTTTCCCACAGCCTTCCATCCCACCACAAGGTTGGAGTCACCCCTATTTGTCATAGCGAGGAGTTGTGGAGGCTTGTCTTCCCGGCACCAGTACTCTGGGCTGGGGAGCCTGGTATGGGGGCTGGGGTCTGTTGCTCCTTTGTGAGGAACCTCTGTGGCCGAGATATCTCTCCCAGTTTTCATCCACCACAGGTGGGTGTGAAACTAGCTCCTTTCACATTTCCACCCCTTCTGCCAATCTCAAAGTAGCTGCTGTTTTATATCCTTAATTATAAAACTTCTGTTCAGCTAGACTTCAGATGGTTCTCCAGACTGATTGTTCTATAATTTAGTTGTAATTTTGATGTGTTCATGTGATGAGGCAAGCACAGCATTTATCTACTCCACCATCCTGAGTCTTCCCAAATGCGATTTTTAATACGATATTGCTAAATTTAAAATAAGCTACTGGAAGAGACTCTAAACTGGAATAAGCAGGTTGGAAAATAATTATCTTATGTGTTTTTATTCTCTTTAATGTATATATAGCTCACATTTGTTTCAATGTTCAATATTAGAAATGTTCTGGGTCTTTACTGAGAAGTTTGGTGATATTTTTGTGACCAGAAATACTCTGTAGGTGCATACCTCCTGTTTATATCAATTAGTGTGTGGTACAATTGGTTACACGATGGTTTGTTTAATGTCACAGTTTCCAAGAAACGATTGACAATGATAAGTGAGGACTTACTGTACTTATTGTATAATTAAGTCAAGAAACAGACATCAGTACCCAAAGTACAGATCAGACTTATACAGTTTTATTTTACTTTTTCCAATATATCTTGCATCATCGGACATTTCATTTGTGACCTAAACTCTACTAAGAATTATAGAGAGATGTAGGCCCACTTTTCATTAATGATTGCTGTGGCTATATACCTCTGTAACTTGACACCAACGTTCCCCAGCTGCTCTGTGTATCTGTAGCTTTCTGCCTGAGTGTTTCTCTGCCATAATGAAATAGGGTATTTGAAGGAAACTATTTAGCCATTATGATGCACATACAAATCTGGAAGTGCAAAGTGGTTAGCAGTCTGATGATAGGAGCTAGTGCATAAATACTACCAATTTTCACCCTTTGGACAGACACTTCTAATATGCATTCCACATGGTCCCATCAAGGGTCCCTGGCAGAACTGAGCCCCAGGTAGCAGAGATGCTCAGTTAGATAACATACCCATGGACTGGCTTTCCTTCCTCAATTGCCACTTCCCAATCCCCATAGCACGTTCCTTTTTTATTTTTTTAATTTTTTTTTTTAATTTTAGGTATACTAGCATGGTAGTACAATGGACTTACATCCTAATCTCCAGAGTCTGTGAATATTGGGTTACATGGAATAAAGAATTTAAGTTTTAGATGGAAATAAGATTGTTGGTCAGCTGCCATTAAGCTAGGGAAGATCATGCTGGATCATTCAGGCGGGCCCAGTAAACCAGGTGCTTTCCTAAAAGGGAAAGAGGGAAGCAGAAAAGTAGTCAGTCAGATGAAGGTGTGACTATGGAAGAAAGGCACAGAAAATGCAATATTTCTGGCTTTAAAGATAGAAGGGGGCTATGAGATCAGGAATGGAAGCCTCTAGAAGTTGGAAAAGACAAGGAAATGGATTTCCCTTTCGAGCCTCTAGAAATATACCTCGAGTTTTATCCCAGTGAGACTTTTTTGGGACCTCTAAACTACAGCTCTGTAAGATACAGAGTTTTCTTGTTTAAGCTGATGTTTGTATTTATTTTTTATAGCAGCAATAGAAAACTAATACATAAATCAAGTCACCTGTTTTGTTCAGATATGTCATTTTATATTTAGAAATGCCACATTAAGTTGAAATCAGTTTATTAATGTATATTGCATTTTCTAAATTTTCATCTTAGGGACACTTTTAAGATAAGTACCTTTTTATTATTTTGAATCCACATAATTTTTCCCTTGATAAAATGATTTGGGCCTAAAAACTTTGTTTAGCCAATTACTAATCCAAAAGTTGTATTTGACCTCGTGGCTTATTCAAGTCATTCAATTAACAGTTTAATTCAATTAACATTCATTCAGTGCCTAGCAGGCTAATGGCATTATAGAAAATATAAGTTGGAATGACTCTGACATTAATTTATTTTAATAATGGTGATATGAAGGTCATTTAAAATGTAGGTCACAGAAAATTAAGCAATAGCTAAGAGTTCAAGATAATGGCAAACAAATACAAAATTTTCAAATATACAATAGATCTAGCTTTTGTTTTAGATACATTGTCATCAAAGTTGAAGCCAACATACTAAAAATATACATAAAAGTAGGGGTAAACTTAAGATCACTGTATTTAGCATTCTTAATGATGTAACATAATTAGGCCTAGAAAATAGCACATTAGTTTCAGTTTGAATTTTTTATCATTTAAATTCTGGAGTTAAATATTTTACTTCTTCTGTACTATGCAGTATGTATATTATAATACAAAAAAATCCATTCATAAACACTGATCTCAGTGATTGCAACATTGTGGTAAGTTTTTAAAAGCCATGATGTGATAAAATAAATGACAATGAATCTTGCTAAGTATTAAAATATTTGGCTTTTTTTTGTAATCTGAAAGATTTTAGATCTGTAAATTCTGATTTAGGACATATCCAGAAAAAAAAGAAAAATGAGAGAGAGAGAGAGAGAGAGAGGAGAAAGAAGAAGAAAAAGAAGAAGAAGGAGGAGGAGCAGGGAGGCAGGAGGGGCAGAAAGGGGGAAGGAAAGAAGGAAAGGAGGGGAGGAGGAGGAGATTGATATCTATTTATTACTTATTTTATGCCAGGGCCACCTTGCTAGGTGGTAGTTTACCTCATTTCAGTAATCATAATGGGAATGACCCTCACCTTAAATGTTATTCTCTCAAGTGTTGCTGGTAAGAACAATAAGGCTGACAGAGACACATTGGTGAACGCTTCTGCAATCATCCTGGAGCTTATTTGGGTCCTTCTGCACTATTGTACAGAATATCCTTTGGGCTTCATGAAAATTCAGATTGCTTCATGTACCATTGACCAGTAAAATATTGACTAACTAGTTTGTCTCTGGGGAAGAGAATGTAGGTGTAGTCCACTTTATGAGGGTGATGTGTTTCTGAATATATAACATGGATTTCACACTTGCATTTTAAATTTCTATCATACATTATAGTAAAGTGCACCTATGGCATAACACTAGTGTTGTTTTTATAACCTTAAAATGAAATCTCATAATTGGAAACATGGCTTGTAAAAATGCTATATGAATCCAATATGAATCTTGAATTATCTGCTAAATGGGTACTTTTAGCTTAAGAGTTTTATTATAATGCTCCGTAAATGCAGCTGTTTCATAATAATTTATTAAATCAATAATAAATGTTAAGTATAGAACAGGCTTTTACATATAATTTTGGGAAAATGCCTATGTAATTGCTTATGCAAAAGTAATTGTTAATTCTCAGATTCTTGAGACATAGAACAGCAAAACTCAAAGATGTCATAATGTAATGTTTTCATTCATATTCTAACACAATATTTAAATTTCTGACAGTATGGGGAGAGAAAATCATGTATATATCAAAGAAATACTCCAAATAGATACAGCATATCATTCTCTGCCTATGACTAATTTTGTAATGGGTATAATTAGAGAAAATGGCAGAATTTTAGGCCACTTAAATTTTAGGTCACTTATTCTTCTTTTTCCTGGTACCAGTTAAGAGTATTCATGTTATTGAACCTACTATTGACATACCTCCTCCCTATAATAGAACGATTAAATTAACTCTCAAAGGAAATTTACCATTATTGGGAAAAGGGTAATTTTTTTTTCTTTTGCCATTTTGTCAGAAAATCATGACTAGCTTCTGGCCATGACAGAAGTTATGTCAGCATCATTATGTAACAGTGCAGAATAAATCAGTGCAGAATGGAAGCGGTTTAAGAGGCAGAACTGAGTATATAATTGAAAAGCTTCTCTCTACAATGTGAATGCATTGGTCAATCCCCTAAAGAAAAGTAAATGGGCTTTCTTCAGTGAGGTCTGAAGAAAGCTCTACAATGGCAGGAGTACAGCTATATAAAATCTGGCACAGAGAGGTATGCAGTTCTGAACCTGCTTTGTTTCACAATATTAAGTCTACAGTTGCTTGCAGCTTTTATTTCCAAGGTGTTTTTAGCTCATTGTGCTGGACAGTTGTACTTTCTCAGCTTGATTGACATTCTGGAAAATATCTATCCAACAGTTCAGTGAACTTACATTTTATTGAATAAGTGTTCATCACATAATGTTAGGCACACTCAGTCCAAATTTCAAAGAACTACATTTTTTTACAAAAAAACCTTATGTTTATCTTAAAATAAAACTTAATAATTTAAACTCAGAATTCAAAATGTAGTCTGACAATTTTGCTGGGTTATAATTAATTTATAATAAATATCTGAGAAACTCAAATAAACAAACACAAACCCACGAGAAATCACCCTGGAATACACGTTTTCCTAATTACTGAACAGTATCAAAATTTCCTGAAAAAGAGAAGTTCCCCTGGTGGATCACATTTCCTTCTATGGGGAAGACCAGCGTCATGTAAATCAGCATGTCCCATGAGCCTCCCTCCTAGATCCATCTCTACTGCTCTAGAATTCTGAAGCTGGTTGTTTTCCAGGCTCAGAGCTCCTCAGCTGCTTCCGGGGACTTCCCTTAACGCCCCGGATGGGAGTGCTGTTGCAGTAATCCATATCTGACTTCCTCTTCGTTTTCTATATTTCTGGATCACAGTCGCAAGTTACTTTAAATGAAAACGTTTATTGGAGAATTAAAGGATTTCTGAACCCTCTCCTTTCTAAAAATATCTTTATTCTACCGTTTTCTTAATTGATCATTTCGTTGGTGGTACAATTATGGCTTGAAATCATCTTTGAGCCCCAGCTCTGAGTTACTCAGTGCTCTGTGAGGGCAAAATGGATTGTTTCTTGTCTATATCCTCCCCTGTCAGCACTCAAAGCTACCAGATCCTTTACATACCAATCAGGAGATTTTATAGCCACTTTTGGTTTTCCAGAACTTTTCTAGAAATGTCTTGAGCCCCTCTCCTCTGCAGGTTTCCCATCATTTTAAAAATTCATCTTATTTTTTGCTTTATGTAGTCTTTGTATAGAAGGAAAGGAGATTATTGCATGTATTCAATTCATCATTTAATCTGATTTCCATATTGTGACTTCCCAAAAGTGTTTTTTAGAAAAATTATTCTTAGATAAAGATTTAAAAAATGTCTTCTTATGAGCATAATAAATCAGATTAATAATCAGTGCCCTTATCTATTTATATTATAGGACCAACAATGAAGTGAAATTCCTAAACCCTGAAGTTATGTTGGCATATTCCACATTTAAAAAAAAACTAGACATCCCTTAAGTAAAACAGAATTTGGATTTTAGAATACTGCCACCAAGTAGGATGATACATTATCCCATATGTGTCTATCAGTTTTAGAAACCTGGACCAAAAGTGGGAAAAAGAAAAGAAAAGAAAGAAAACGTTAGAAGCAGATTTATCATCATGAGCGCATCTCTCAATTAGTCTTACCCAGAATATTTCAGTTCCTTTCTGCCACTTATGGAGACTTTAAATAGCAATGACTTACTCCTAGATGCACAGTCTTTTAAGTTCTCATTTCCCTCAAACCAAATCTTTCTTTTCCTGCATATAATTTCCATAAACTCTGGAGTAAGATAGTGGACCCGAGTGGATGTCACAACCTATGCCCACACATTGCTTTCTGGAAGATGATACTTCCCTTGTCAGATGCATGATGCTATTTTCCTGTACACACACACCATCACCCCAACACAGGAGCTTTGTATTTGTTAGCCAGAGATGTGATTTCTATGCAGGAATGTGATTTCTATGCAGGAAATTTAAAAATAGAACTGAGAACTCAGCCATCTGAAGGACTGACTGATTCCTGATAGCAAGCTACACTTGCTAAATTCAAGCATTTATAAAGAGTAGTTGCCTACAACTTATTGATATACAATTCTATTATAATAACTAAACTTTTAAAAAGGAATAACATTATTAGCAGGAAAAGATTTGTTGACAATTATACTTAGATTCAGATGCTAAGTTTCTATCGTGCAGTGCAGGTTGTTTATTGCTACAAAACAAATTACCCTGAGACTATTGACTCAAACAAAATTTGTTTATTTTTTTTAACTTCTTTTTATTAGTTTCAAGCGTACAAAAAACCATAACGGTTAGACACTTACATACCTCATAAAGTGAGAACCCCAACAAGTCTACTACCCATCTGACACCATACATAGCTATTACAATATCACTAATTATATTCCTTATGCTGTACTATCACCCCGTGACTATATATATATATATATATATATATATATATATATATATATATGGCTTTTAATTATAGTTGATATTCAATATTATTTTATATTGGATTCAGGTGTACAGTGCAGTGTTTAGGCATTTATATAATCTATGAAGTGATCCCCCCATGTCTAATACCCATCTAACACTATACATAGTTTTTACGTTATTGACTATATGCCCCATATTGTATTTCACATCTCTGTGACTATTGTGTGACTAAGAATTTGTACTTCCAAATCCCTTCATCTTTCTCACCCATCCTCCCAACCCCCCTCCCATATAGCAACCATCAGTTTGTTGTCTGTATCTGTGAGTCTAGTTCTGTTTTGTTTGTTGGTTTATTCAGTTCTTTAGATTCCACATATTAGTGAGATCATATGGTATTTGTCTTCCTCAGTCTGACTTATTTAACTTAACATAATATCCTGTAGGTCCATTGATATTGTTGCAAATGGTAAGATTTCATTCTTTTTAATGGCAGAGTAATACTCCATTATATAAATGTACCCAATTTCTTTATACAGTCATCTATTGATGGGCATTTCAGTTTCCATATCTTGACTATTAAGAATTAGTGCTGCAGTAAACATAGGGGTGCATATATTTTTTCAAATTAGTGTTTTGGATTTCTTTGGATAAATATCCAGAAGTGAATTGCTGGGTCATAAGGTAGTTATATTTTTAAATTTTGAGTAACCGCCATACTCTTTTCTATAGTGGCTGTACCAATTTGTAATCCTACTAACAGTGCACAAGGATTCCCTTTTCTCCACATCCTTGCCAACACTTGTTTGTTGATTTATTGATGATAGCCATTCTGACAGGAGTGAGGTGGTATCTCATTGTGATTTTGATTTGCATTTCTCTGATGATTACTGATGTTGAGCATCTATTCATATGTCTAGTGGCCATCTGTATATCCTCTTTGGAGAAAAGTCAGTTCAGGTCCTCTGCTCATTTTTTGATTGGGTTGTTTGTTTGTTGTTTGGTGTTGAGTTGTATGAGTTTAAAAAAAAATGGATATTAACCTCTTACCAGGTGTATCATTGGCAAATATCTTCTCCCATTCAGTAAGATGTCTTTTTGTTTTGTTGATGGTTTTCTTTGCTGTGCAAAAACTCTTTAGTATGATGTAGCCCCATATGTTTATTTTTTCTATTGTTTCCCTTTCCTGAGGGCACATATCAGTAAAAATAGTACTAAGGCTAATGTCTGAGAGTTGACATCTTGTATTTTCTTCTAGGAATTTTAAGGTTTCAGGTCTTACATTTAAACCTTTAATGCATTTTGAATTTATTCTTGTATATGGAGTAAGAAGGTTGTCCAGTTTTATTTTATGTTATTTTTTATGTATTTGTCCAGCTTTCCCAGCACCATTTATTGAAGACTGTTTTTACACCAATGAAACTCTTGTTTCCTTTGCATAGATTAAAGGACCATATAGGCATAGATTTATTTCTGGGGCTCTGTATTCTGTTCCATTGATCTATGTTTCTGTTTTTATGCAAATAGCAGGCTGTTTTAATTACTATGGGCTTGTAGTATAATTTGATATCAATAAGCATGATACCTCCAGCTTTGTTCTTTCTCAAGATTGCTGTGGTTATTCAGAGCCTTTTATGGTTCCATATAAATTTTAGGATTATTTGTTCCAGTTCTGTGAATAATGCCATTGGTATTTTGATAGGGATTGCATTGAATCTATAGATTGCTTTGGGTAGTATACACATTTTAACTATATTAATAATTCCTATCCATGAGCATGACATATGTTTCTGTTATTTATACTTTCTTCAATTTCTTTTTTCAAAGTCTTATAATTACCTGAGTACAGGTCTTTTAATTTCTTGGTTAAATTTATTCCTAGGCATTTTTTTATGCAGTTGTAAATGAGATTGTTTTCTTAATTTCTCTGTCTGATATTGGTGTGTAAAAATGCAGCTGATTTCTGAATATTAATTTTGTATCCTGCCACTAACAAATTCATTGATCAGTTCTAATAGTTTTTTGGTGTAATCTTTGGGGTTCTCTCTATATAATATCATGTCATCTGCAAATAATGATAGTTTACTCTTCCTTTCAAATATGGGTGCCTTTTCTTTCTTTTTCTTCTCTGGTTGCTGTGGCTAAGACTTTCAGTACTATGTTGAATAAAAGTGGTGAAAGTGGGCATCCTTCTCTTTGTCCTGATCTTAAGGAGAATGCTTTTACTTTTTCCCCACTGAGTACATTAGCTGTGGGTTTGTGACATATGGCCTTCATTATGTTGAGATATGTTCCCTCTTTGCCCACTTTTCTGACAGGTTTTATCATAAATGGGTGCTGGACTTTGTCAAATACTTTTTATGCATCTATTGATATGACCATATGATTTTTATTTTTCATTTTATGTGGTGTGTTATGTTAATGATTTATGGATATTGAACCAACCATACATACCATGAATGAATCCCACCTGATCATGGTGTATGTTATTTTTTAAGTATTGCTGAATACACTTTGCTAATATTTTGTTGAGGATTTTTGCATCTGTGCATATAGGGATATCAGTTTATAGTTTCCTTTTTTTGTAATATCTTTGTCTGGTTTTGGAATCAGAGTAATGGTGGCCTTGTAAAATGAGCTGCAGAGCCTGCCCTCTTCTTGAATTTTTTAAAATAGTTTGAGAAGAATGGGTGTTAATGTTTTTTTGAATGTTTGGCAAAATTCACCTGTGAAGCCATCTGATCCAGGAATTTTGTTTGTTGGGGGTGGGGGGGTGGGGCTTGTTGATTACTGATTTAATTTTGTTTGTAACAATTGGTCTGTTTAGATTATCTGTTTCTTCTTAGAAGATTGTGTGCTTCTAGAAATTTATCCATTTATGTCAGATTGTCCAGTTTGTTGGTGTATCATTGCTTGTAGTATTTTCTTAAAATTGTTTGTATTTCTGTGGTGTCAGTTGTCACTTCTCTTTCATTTCTGATTTTACTTACTTGGCCCTTTCACTTTTTTTCTTGATGAGTATCATCAAAGGATTGTGAATTTCATTTATCTTTTTTAAAAAAACAGCTCTTGGTTTCATTGATCTTGTGTATTTTTTTCTTTTTTTGGTCTCTGTTTCATTTATTTCTGCTCTGATCTTTATTATTTTCCTTATTTGGGCTTTGCTATTTGTTTTTTTGTTTTTGTTTTGTTTTCAAGTTCCCTTAGTTGTAAAGTTAGACTGTTTATTTGAGATTTTTCTTGTTTCCTTGGGTAGACCTGCATTGCTATGAATTTCCTTCTTAGGACTGCTTTCGCTTTGTCCCATAGGTTTTTGGTCATTGCATTTTCATTTTCCTTTATCTCATTGTTGACCCATTCGTTATTCAGTAGCATGTTATTTAGCCTCCATGTGTTTGTGAGTTTTTCAGTTTTTTGTCATTGTCATTGTTGTTTTTCTTGTAGTTGTTTTCTAGTGTCATAGCATTGTGGTCAGAGAAGATGCTTGATATGATTTAGTTTTCTTAAATTTGTTGAGACTTGTATTGTGGCCTAGCATGTGGTCTATCTTGGAAAATGTTTCATGTACACTTGAAAAGAATGTATATTCTGCTGCTTTGAGGTGAAATGCTCTAAAATATCAATTAAATCCATCTGGTCTAGTTTGTCATTTAAGGCCACTATTTCTGTGTCAATTTTCTGTCTGGGGGATCTGTCCATTGGTGTCAGTGTGTTGTTAAAGTCCCCTACTATGACTGTGTTACTAATGATCTCTGATTTTATGTCAGTCAATGTTTGTTTTATATATTTAGGCACTTCTATGTTGAGGTCATAAATGTTTACTAGGGTCATGTCATCTTGTTGGATTGATCACTTTATTATTATGTAATGTTCTTTGTCTCTTATTATAGTCTTCATTTTAAAGTCTATATATTTATATATAGACTTTACATTCAACATGATTATTGATAGGTACCTCTTCCTTGGGGTATCTCCACCACCAAGGTGTCCCTCCCCATATTCAACCATTATCTGTGGGTTTGGGGTCAGCCCATTTTGTGCCTCTGCCCCTCCTACTATTCTCAATAAAGCTTCTTCTTTATATCCTTATTTATAGGTGGTCTGCTCAGCTAATTTTCAGATGATTCTTGAGGTTTCTTGTTCTATAATTTATTTGTAGTTTTGGTATGATCCTAGGATGCTGTCTGTAGGCATAACATTTACCTAATGTGCCAAAAAATAATATTATTTGTTAAGTTTCCATGGATTGATTGGTCTCAGCTGGGCATTTTTTTCTTGGAGTCTGTCATGCAGCTGAGGTCACATAGTAGCTAAGGTTAGAGACACGTGAAAGCTCAACTGAGCAGAACACCAAGTAGCTCTTTCACCAGGCTAACACTTGATGCTTGGTATTTTCTCTGAAATTTGGTGAGTCAGTTGACTAGAGCACCTACTCCTGACCTATCTGAATGGCTTCCCACAGCATGGTAACTAGGTTTTAAGGGGGAAAATTTGAAGTGTGAGCATGGCAGTAAACCCAAGAAGCTGCAAAACTTCTTATGACCTAGCCTCAGAAGTCACTCAGTATAGACTGAGGCACAGGAACATCCAAGATTCAAAGAAATGGGACTATACAGGGAACAAATTCTAAGAGTTGTGGTACATGGAGGAAAGGAGGATATTTTAGAGACTAACTCCCAGACAAGATTTTAAATTGAACTGTCATAGACTGTTAAAGGATTATCCCTGGCTATTGACTGAAAGTTTGTGTTTCACTAAAATTCATATTCATTCATTCATTCATTCATTCATTCATTCATATGTCAAAGCCCTAATCCCCAATGTCATGGTTTTGGAGGTGGGTCTTTTGGGAGGTAATTAGGGTTATATTAGGTCATGATAATGAGGCTCTCATGATGAAATTAATGTCCTTATAAAAATAAGAAGAGACAGGAGAGCTCTCTTTCTCCTCCCTGTGATGACACAGCAGGGAGGCAACCATCTATAAGCCTGGAAGAGAGCTCTCACCAGAATCAAATCCATAGGTACCTTGACCTTGAACTTCAAGACTCCAGAACTGTGAAAAATAAATTCTCTTGATTAAGTCTCCCAGTCTTGTAAGATAGTAGGCCTAGCTGACTAAGACATTCCACCTTGGGATAATTAGTGTGCAACTCTTGTTACAACTCTTTTGAAATATCTTTCAGTAAATACTGGAAAGTATCTATCGGATTTACTTAAAACTTAAAATTATTTACCCAATCCATGTAAACAAACAATCAAATTTCAAAGAGTAAAGAAAAGCATACAATCCTTCTCCAGCTTTAGTCCCATTACTCAGAGACAGCATTGTTAGTTCTGGTTTTATGTGAAATTTTTAAAATTTTGATTGTTACATAATTATAAATCCTAAATTGATAACATTAAAATCTTGAAATGAAATATTAAATATCTCTAATTTTTATCAGTTTTAATCTATTGACAGGAAAGCAATTGACTTTTTCTTTGTTTCTTTTTTTAAAGATTTTATTGGAGAATTGGGGGGAGGGGAACAGCATTGGGGAATCAGGGGAGGGGAACAGACAGGTACACAAATTGCTGTTTTGTTCTCCAGTCTAGTTGGAGAGGAAGTCACTTCACTGGCCCATGTTGATATAATCATTGTGCTCTTCCTGGGTGAGGCAGTCGGATGCTGATCATTGGTCAGCCACTCACAGCGGCTCCGGGTAGCTCACACCTCGCTGGCTGCCAGCCAGCAACTGACAGCAGCCCACTGCAGCCCACTGCAGCCCCACTGCAGCCCCACTGCAGCCTACCTGTCTCCGGCGACTCACAGCAGCCCAGCTCCAAGTCGAGCTGTTGTTCATCATCTTAGCTCTAGAGGGCAGTGTCACTGGCCCTCATATGTGGGATCCGAACCAGGGCCTTGCTGCTCAGAGCTGGTGCTCCCAAGTGAGCTCTTAACCAGCTGAGCCACTCGGCCAGCCTTCTTTGTTTTGTTTCTTAATGGAGCTTTTAGTGCTTGTCTTTTTAAAACAAATTTTAGAATGGCAGTGTAAAATTTCATGGGGTTAAGCCTAGGATTTTTTGTATCTTTATTAGTTTTACTCACAATAAAAATAACTTCAGTACTGGTAAAGTTACATTTTACTTCAGTTTTAATTATTTATCTAATTTCATCCTCTTTTGTTAGTTTTTAAGCATTTTTTAAAGTACATATTTCATTTCTTTACTCTGAATTCTATATTCTATATTTTATTATCTGAGACAGCTTATAATACTGTTTTATTTTTGCAATAATTTTCATAAATTCTAATAGCTCTTTTTTCTTGCTGAGTTACTCATTTTTTTCAGAGCTTTCTTTTTCCTTTTTTTCTTTCTTTTTTTTAACAGATGAAATATTTTCTTGAATCTGCATATAAAATTTGGAGTTATTTTTGTTTTTAGCTTTATTCTGTTCCTTGAATTAAATTTTCTTCTGGTGTCAGTTTATCTGCAATATTATTTTATTACTGTGAAGAGTCTGTTTTCGTCTTATGTCTGCTGACCTTTTGTTGTCTGTTCATTAATACTGGTATGCCTAGTTTGGTTTCGTCTGGTATTGTGCAGGTAGATACATTTCCAAAAGGTCTCTTTTGAAGTGGAAAGTTTTTCTGGGTAGGAGCTTTGTATAAGTGGGTGGGATGCGTACTATCAGGCTTCGCTTTACGATGTGTAATAATGGACCCTAAAGGAGTCAGACTATGATGCACCCCCCAACTTTAGAATTAGGAAGTTTTTTTTTCCCGCAGAAAACTTTTCACTCTCCCCAGCTGGTATGTTCCCCTTCTCCCCTTTTAAAATAAAAATCACTTGCTTTGATTTGTGTTTTTGCTTTGTTTTTCAGTCTGCGGTTAAACACTGGGCAATGCACACTCTATAAGCCAAGGTGGGAGATCCAATTCATCAATAAATGTCCCCTTTTTCTGCCCCCCTCCTTTATACGCCCAGTTGTATGCATGTGTAAAATTAAGGGACTTTGAGAGAATTTTTACCCTCTTATTGCTTTAGCTTGAGCAATATTTTTAACCAATAATCTGTTGCAATTTTCAGAGCTTTGGTCTTGCATATTGCCTGGTTTGCACGTTTTCCATGACTTGTTGAATCTCTTTAATGAAAATACCTTTAACACAGTCAAGCGCGGAATTTGGATAGCAATTTAAAATGCAAAAAAATCATTCAACTTTTGTTTCCCCAAAAATTACCTCCATGTGTGACACAAAGTATCAAAAAAGAAACAAACAAGCAAACCAAAGCAGTGTTATAGCCTGGTTTATCATTTCCTAGATGGTATCAAATTATTATCTTCTATCAAATGAGGTCAATTACAATTCTCAATACATAACACATTATAAAACAGATAAAAATGATTTTTATGGCTGCTGTCTTGTTTACAAGCAGTATCATACATGACCTTACCAATTTGATTATCTTAATTGCCTTTCTTTGAAAATTTATAAGTGGTGTTGAAATATCATAACTCATCAAAATCTGAAATGAGAATACATAAAACCTTTTTGATTAATAAAGTTATGAATTGAATAATTTTGATACAAATAAAACCATTAGCAATGTTGTGTAAGAAGAATCTGTAAGACACACCACATGCAATAATTATAGTAGCATCTCTCAAAGGAATAGAACAGTAGAAACTGTACTGCACCAATCTGCAGCTAGGTAAATTAATCCTCAGAGGAGTCATGTATCACAGTCTCAAATAATCAGTAATAATTGTATCATATTGCTGAAGCACACTCCAAGAAAATAGTTTTCTCTATCTGCTGAATTGCCTACAACAACTGAAATTTATTAAGCTCTGACAGAAATTCAGGCCCATGATCAATGGAGATTCAAGAGATACAAGTACATAGGTAATATTATTATTACAAGCTTTTCTTTTTAAAATTGTTTTGGCTTTATTTTATTAGATGAATTTTGCTAATAACACATTTTTATTTACCATAATGAATATAATTTCAAGTGCTTGAAGAATTAAAAGCATAAAAATATTTTTATGATAAAACATAAGCATTTTGATAAAGAGATTTACTTATGATATTTACACTATTCTTTTAACTTTAAAAAAGTACCTACATTTTCAAGCAGTCTACCATATGGCCCTGTAACTCTTAGTATTTTACAGAAAGCGTGTCTATACTGTATACAAAAAAGTTGAATTGCAATAACGAACACTGAAAGGGTTAATTAATTTAATTCTGGTTTGAGTTATTTCAAATATATCTTTGGTAATAATAATATCCTTTCCAAAGCCATCCCACAATGTTAAATATCTGCTTAGTTTCACAGATGTGTTTAATTAGCTCATTCACTTTTTGAAATATAACAAAGCTATAAAAAGAATGATATATTGACAGAATGTTTAATGGCAAATTGTTAGCTGCCAGATTTGATCCCCAAATGATTATTGGGTTTGTAGAAAAGTTAAATGCATCAAAATCATAGCATTTATAAACAGGCTTTGTAGCTTAAGAGGTTAAGTGCATGCAATTCAAATGGTTTCCCTTCTATATTGGGAGTAATACAAGATGAGTTTAATGGCATATGTATTATATACTGAAGCCCTTCAATAAAGCAGAAATTACATTTACAGTACTCTTTCTATGGTTATTTGAAATATGCTTTTGTCCAGCTAGATCTTAGTCTTTTGCAATATAAAAAGTGCCATAGATGAACATGGACTTTAATCCTGCTTATGGGAAAGTTAAATTAATACCCTAAGGATGCATCTTCTGCAGAAAGTCATAAGTATTAATAAGTTATTATAACAATATACACTTTCTTGAACAAAACTCACAATAGGTTTACAAACCAGATTTCATTTAAATTTCATTTTCTAGAGCATGAGAAATTAAGCTGGTTTTATTGCACTGTTTTGTCAAAACACACTTAATTCTGAAGTTATCTTTTTTTTTTAATGGGTAGGAGGTAGTGTTCCAAAATGATTTTGTTTCATCTAGGGAAGCCTCAGTTTTCAAATCATCATTTAGAAGATGGTGGGGAGAAATGAGATTGAAACATAAGAACATTACAATGATGTCAAACAAAAATAAATTAGACTAAGTAGTTGACTTTTTAAAAAAATATTTGACTTTTAAAATGATGAAAAGTGTAATTTCTTCAAGGAAGTTGTTTGATAGAAATACTAGATATTTTATTTATCATGGATTAAAATAAACAGCTATGTATATCTTTCATAAATCAAATGATTACCATTAAGCATCTCATACGTCTCAATTTGCAAGTCACAATGTAGAATAGAGACAAATTATTTATTTTAATAGTACTTAAAATATTATTATAATATCACACTAAGACCTCGAGTTTATACATTTGACATGTAGAGAGATAGATTTATTAAATCTTAAAATGATTGTATAAAAACAATAAAATACGCATATTGCTCTATAAATGCAAAATGTATCAGAGTGATCTGTGATTAGTCTGTAATAAGGATGTAGCTATATAGTCTGAATTACAAAGATAACTGGGAACCTCTTTTAGGGCTTCAGAAAAAAATAGTAAAATCCTTGTGAACAGTTTTAAATTTGTATTTGCAACTAACTGGATTTTTAAGCTGGGAATAACCACCTATTTCAAAGGTTGCAAATAAGTAAATATTCTTGTAATAATTTCCATTGGAAAATAAAAACTTTATACCAAATTATATCCCAAGAGAATTTCCATCCTTATCTTCCATAATTCTCATATGTACCACCCCTACCCTCCTTCTCAATTTTTGCCATATTTTCTCTCATAGAACGTTACATCATTAAAAAAAAGTTTTTATTAGTTTCAAGTGTATAAAACAATGTAATAGTTAGACATTTACACCCCTCACAAAGTGCTAACCCCCATCCCCCAATCTACTACCCCTCTCACATCATATATAGTTGTTACAATTCCATTGACTCTATTCCCTATGCTGTACTCCACATCCTGTGATCATATATATATATATATAAAATTATAGTTGACATTCAGCTTCAGCTTTAGGTGTACGCTGCAGTGGTCAGGCATCTACACTGTCCATGAAGTGGTCTCCCTAATAACATAAGTGCCCATCTGACACCCTACTAAATGTTTAGAACATTATTGATTATATTCCCCAAACTATCTTTTGTATCCCTGTGGCAATATTGTGGCTACCAATTTGTCCTTTCTAATCCTCTCATTTCTCCCTCATCCCCACACCACTCCCATCTAGCAACCCTCAGTTTTTTCTCTATATCTCTGAGACTTTCCTGACTAGCTTGCTCGTTTATTCAGTTTTTTAGATTCTGCACATAAATGAGATCATTTGGTATTTGTCTTTCTCCGTCTGACTTATTTCACTTAATATAAAGTTTTCTAGGTCCAAAATGGATTAAAGACTTAAATGTAAGACCTGAAACCATAAAACTAGAAGAAAATTGGGAAGTAAATTTTCAGACATTACCCTTAGTAACATTTTCACTGATATATCCCCTTGGTCAAGGGAAGTAAGAGAAGAAATAAACATACGGGATTATATCAAACTAAAAAGTTTTTTCACAGCAATGGACACTATCAAAAAAACAAAAGGCATCCTACTGAAACGGAGATATTTGGCAATGATACATCTGATAAGGGGATAATATCCAAAATTTATAAAAAACTCATTCAACTCAACACCAAAAAAACAAACAACCCAATTACAAAATGGGCAGGGGAAGTGAAGAGACATTTCTCTAAAGAGGTCGTACAGATGGCCAACAGGCATATGAAAAAATGCTCAACCTCACTAATCATTAGAGAAATGCAAATAAAAACCACAATGAGATACCATCTCACTCTGTTCAGAGTGGCTAGCATCAATAAATCAACACACAAGGGCTGGCCGAGTGGCTCAGTTGGTTAAGAGCTCGCTCAAGAGTTTGAGCTCTGAGCAACAGCGGTTCGAGTCCAGCCCGAGCTGAGCAGCCGCTGAGCTGCCAACAGGTAGCAGGATGGCTCAGCTAAAAAAATAAATAAATAAATAAAAAATAAATAAAAAATAAATCAACACACAAGAGCATTATATTCTAGTATTTAAATCATTTCTATAAAGTATGATCTAGAAACTGATTTTAGAGATCATTTTGTTGGATGGCAATTACATAGTATTTCATGTGCTAACTCGAGTAGCAGTTGCCTGTGGGTCTGAGTGGAGAAGGATTCAGAGCGCGAGCTGGCTCAAACTCCACAGGAGATGGTGCTGATATAATGGGTTACACCTGTTAGAGATAGGGGATGTGCATGTATGCTTATGTAGCATTTACACACCTTTTTTTCCATTTATATGTATGTTTATTGATTTCCCTTCCCCAGGGCCCATCATCGTTCTTTAAATCAATCAATCAATCAATCAATATAAAAGAGTTTTAACATAATTTTTTAAAATCAAATTTAGTATATAAATTATTATGGCTATGTAAAGATTGTTCTTAGTTGTTCCATGTACTGTAATATTACATATTCTTTCTTGGGCAGTCTTTCATTTTGTTTTGTTTTTTAGAGTTAATCATTTCCTAACCAACTTTTTTTCTTGATTGCATGCTCTAGTAGAGCAGATGTAATTGTCTATTTTGTTCACTGATATATTCTAAAGTATCTAGTAAAATACCTGAAGCATATCATAAGCTCAATGGACATTTTTGTCAAATCAAAAATATTTATTTTCTAAACTCTAACAGAAACAAAAAATCCATTTCTATATGATCAATCACATCAGCTAATTCTTTGGTCTCGTTTTAATTCTTGGAGACACATCCCTAAAGCCCTACACATTGCTACTCTTATTTGGATAGGCTTTCTTTTGGCCTACTGCATCACTGTGATCCTAGGATTTTCCTTTTATTGTCATCCTGGGAACTTTTGTTGCTGTTCTTGTATGAGATCTCTTATATCTTGGATTACATGATATTTTCCTTCTTTGTTTGCTTATTTGTATTGGTAGAAGCATATTTTTTAGTAACTTCCTGTGAAAAGATATATAGATGGAATAATTTTTGCAGCACTACATATCTAAAACTAGCTGTATTGATAGAGTGGCTCGCTATTCTAGGTTAGAAAATATTTTTCTAAATTTTCTGACAGTAATACTTTTGTAAAGTCTGATGTCATTGTTTTATATATATATGATATATATAAATATATAGATATAAAATATCAGATACATTTTATGAGATGGACTTCTCAACTGAAGACCTTGTTATTTGGAAATCTCTGTTCTACAATTCTGAGAAATTTTATGTTTTTATTTCTTGAACAATTTTCTGTTTTTTATTTTCAAAATAGTTTTCTTTATTTGGACATAACATCTGATTTAATCACCTAATTTTCTTTTATTTTTGTTTCTTTAAAAAAAATTTTTTTTGTGAAAGATTTACTCTTTTCCAACAGCACGGTTTCAGTTTTTTATGTTATCTTATTTTCAGTCTTCAAATTCAGATTCTTTGACTTTTTAATATTTGCATAGCATCTAGTAATTTATCATGATGCTTTATCTGCTCATATCCCAGTGAAGATATTTATAGTTTTTATTTTCTTGAGGTTATCTTCTGGTTTGTTCAGTGTTTTCTTTGGCTTTTAAATTTAGTTTTGTTTGTAATTCTTTTATTTATTTTTTTTAAAGATTTTTATTGGGAATTGGGGGGATGGGAACAGTGCTGGGGAATTGGGGGAAGGGGAACAGACAAGTTGCTGTCATCTTGTTCTTCAGTCTAGTTGTGGAGGACGTTGCTTCACTGGCCCAAGTTGGCACCATCATTGTGCTCTTCTCTGGCGAGGCAGATCAGTCGCTGGCTTCTGGACGGCCGCTCACTGCGGCTGCTGGCCGCTCACGCTGGCTGCTGGCTACATACAGTAGCCCATGGCAACCCACTGCCACAGGGGCTGCAGCCCACGCCGTCGCCGGCGACTCATGGCAGCCCAGCTCCAGGTTGAGCTGTTGTTCAGCATCTTAGCTGTGGAGGGCAGTGTCACTGGCCCTCATATGTGGGATCCGAAACGGGGCCCTCTGGCATCCCAAGCGAGTTCTTAACCATCGCGCCACTCGGCCGGCCCTGTAATTCTTTATTTTTAAGTGAAAAGCTTTTGGTGATGATTTATTTTACATATATATACATACATATATATGTGTATATATATTTATATATATATATATATATATATATACACACATATATATTTAGATGGCCATTTGAAGCATTGTGTGTGTTGCACAAATTTGCAATAAAATGTAGTCTAGGCAAAAGAAAGCATACTTGAGTCAGAATCTGGAGAGAGAGAGAGCATTTTTGGAAACATAAAAGTATTTAAGTGTGGTTAGAACATGGCGAAGAGAAGAAACCTACTCTGTGCAAGAACTTTCAGGAAATTATATCATCAAAGGGGAAATGGTATATGGATTATCTCAGTGTAGAGCAGTATAGTATAATGCATTTATTATCTGGCCTAGTTACTAGGAAATATAGTTTCTACTGGTTGTGTGGACTTTACCAAATTCTCTAGTTTGTGTAATGAATTTATTCATTTGGCTCCACTTTCATTTTCCTTCCAACCCTGATTTCATTGATGAGATGTTAACAACCACAGACCTAATTGGCAGATCCTTTTGAAATTTCAGACATTTTGCATCTTCCTAGTAATTTGATGGCCCCCAACAAATCTGGTGGAAAACAGATTTTATTGCCCACACCAGAGAATGTTTTACACATTTCTCCAAATGTAAATTCATTCAGTTTCATTCTGGGAAAGAATCCTAGGTTTCAATGAATTACAGAACTGTGATGATACAGATGCAATGATGCTATAAACTCTAGTTCTCATCTAGCCCAACTACCCAGCTGATGCTTGAGTCCTCTCCACAGCGTGCCTGCCAGTGGCTATCTTTGCTATGCCTGAATATTTCAAGTGACATTCAGCTAGGCATTTTCACGTAAGTCTTTAAACTGTTCTGACTGTGAGTTACTTCTTATACCATCCCTGTGGACAGAATTCTAATTTTCGTGGCCTTGGAGGTTGTAATTAAGTAGAAACTATCATGAAGTGTTATTTTAAGAAATGGAGATATTGGATTTCCACTGCCTCGCCCAGTGTGTGGTTCTTTAGTACTCAGAAAATGTTAGTGATTATTTGCTCTTCAAATACTTAAAGGTAGGAAAACAAATTACCTTTCTCCCAAATTCAAATTCAGGCTTATCTTTATTTTCTCAGTGCAAACCAACCCAAATTCTTGTAATTATGCCTCAGCAGAGCGTGTTTGTAAGTCCACTAAAATTTTAGGTTGCTCCAGCTAGTGTTTTGTTTTTATTTAAATTTTTTTTTTTTATCATTCGTAAAATGTGAATTGACTGTAACATTTCAAAAGTGGGAAAAGGCTGGTCATGAGGAGGCCATTGAAATCATCCAGAAAGAGATGATAGAGGTTAGGTTAGCATAGCAGCTGAGAAGGTGAAAAGAATTTGGTAGGTTTCAGTGGTGAAGTTCATAGGACTTCCTATTGGATGAGGATATATTTGAGAGAACATAAAAAAAGCCAAAGTTGATTTCTCAAGATTTGGCTTGAACAGCACAGCAGATTGTAGTGCCATTTACTGAGATGGGAAAGATTAGTGGGGAACAGATTTTGTTTTGGGCTTACATTTGAAATGACTAAAATATGTCTGAGAGGAGATCTTATTAGGACATTGACTGAAAAGGCTAACCAAATCTTACCTCACTTTAAAATCATGATCACTAACTGAAAAAGGAGAACTTTTGATCATTTGAACAATCCAACCACATTTCCCTTATCAATTTGCTCTCCTACTCTCTTAGACTGGTGCTTCTCAAAGTTAATGTGCACACAGATCACTTAGAAATCTTGTTAACATGCAGATTCTGAAATTTGGTGAGATAGATACCTGAGCTTATGCATGTCTAACAAGCTCTAGGTAACACTAATGTTATTGACTCTCAGATTCACTTAGAACAGCAAGGTCTGACCTCGACAATTTTCCCAGTTCGATTTAACCTTACGTTTCCCGATGTTTGTTCCTTACGCTTAACTGATGACACTGTGCCTTATTTAAGGAGAAAATTAAAATAAAATAAAAAATCAGGTGAAATAAGTCAGATGGAGAAAGCAAAATACCATATGATCTCATTTATATGTGAATTCTACAGAATAGAATAAATGAGCAAACTAATCAGAAACAGTCTCAGAGATACAGAGAGAAAGCTGAGGTTGCTAGATGAGAGGGGGTGGGGATGAGGGAGACGGTGAGGGGATTAGAAAGCACAAATTGGTAGCTACAATATTGCCATGGGATACAAAAGACAGTTTGGGGAATATAATCAATAACGTTGTAAAGATTTTGTAGGGTATCTGATGGGCACTTGTCTTATTAGGGAGACCACTTCATGGACGGTGTAGATGCCTGACCACTGCAGCGTACACCAGAAGCTGAAGCTGAATAATATTGAATGTCAACTATAATGTAATATATAGTCACAGGATGTGGAGTACAGCATAGGGAATAGAGTCAATGGAGTTTTAACAGCTATAGACGATGTCAGAGGGGTAGTAGACTTGGGGGAGGGGGTGTTAAAACTTTGTGAGGGGTGTAAATGTCTAACTATTACATTGTTTTGGACACCTGAAACTAATAAAAAAAAATCAGAAGATTTTCATATGCTTTTACCATGAAATCTGAACCCCCTCATTTGGTAGGCCTTTCTTCTTTCAAAAGTAGGTTTCTATATAAGGTCAGTTCTCTGCATATTCACTAGATTGCATCTCATTTTCTCAAAGTCATCTGTCTATAATTGCTACCTCCTTTCCAAGCATCATTACATTTTCATTTTTACTGAATCGTTTTCTTCAATATACTTACATGCTGAAATACCCTAGCTTTAAAATTAAAAAGAAAAAGTGTCTTGATATTACCTTACTTCCTTTATTTCTTTGCTAAAGTGAAACTTTTCAAAAAAGCATATACTTATTTTCTCCAATTTGTTTTTTCTTTTTTCTTTTCCATCTTGTGGTGATCTTTCTAGCTAATAGATATTTTTTAGGACCAATAAGTTTCTTTACATTGTCAAATCTATCAGTAAAATCCCAGTTATCATTTTATCTCGTCTATCAAGATTATTTACATAGTTCTTTCTGAAACACTGTCTTCCCTTGGCCTTTGTGACACCGACTTTCCTATGATTTTTCTCTGACTTAACTAGTTTGCCTTCTCTGCCTTTTGGCTGGTTTCTCATTCTTTTTTGACCTCTACATTTTGGAGCACCTTGGAGCTCAGTTGTAGGACTTCTTCTACATCCATATACCAATTCAGAGGTCAGCTCAAACGCTTTCATGTTTCTTATAGTGTTATTGATTCCCAGAAACACATCGTTAGCCCAGATATTTTCACTGACCTGTAGTCCTAACATCTAAGGTGACTGTAATTTTTTGCTCAAATTAGGATACTTTTGAATGTGAACATAGTTATTGTGTGACAATATGTGTAAACCAGGACTGACACTGGCTATAAACAGTTTTATATGATTTATATCCAGTTCTCACTTACCAGATGCACTTAGATTTTGTGACAAAGATGGTGAGTTGTCAACCAATATTTATTTTTTACTTAATCTTTAGTGATAGAAATGTGAATCTTTGCCTGAGCACATAACTTCCTAGAATAAGAACTTCATATCCAAACCTCTCTTAGAGTTGGATGTGACAATGTGACTAAGTTATGGGCAATAAAATAGAAAGTGAATTAGTATGTACAACTTCTAGGAAGCAACTTAAATGTCGGGGTATGCCTCCTTTTTTCATGTTCCTTGTTCTTCTGCCCAGATTATGAATGCAGGAGCCATTTACAAACCCTAAGAAGAAACCACATATTGAGGGCAGCAGTAGAAGGAATTTAGATTTTGATACTTCATGAGCCATCAAACTAGCCCCCGGGGACTGCTTTTATGTGAAAGATAAACACCTAATTGTTACAGCCATTGTAAATTTATTGTTTATTGCAATTGAATCTAATGCTTACTAATAGAGGTATCTAAAACTTATTAATTTATTTATTTGACAAATTTTTCTTAAATGGCTGGTACTTTCTAGGTATTTGTGATATAATACTAAACAGAAAAGGAGTCCCCTCAGAGTTTATGTTTGTAAATACAGTCTTACAGCTATATTAAAAATATTAGCATAATAAGTAATAAATAGTATGATAAACCACATAGTATATAAGGTGATAAAGATTGAGGAGAAAAAAATCTAGAGAATGGTGAAATGGTTTAGGAAGTTTGATAATAGGGGGAAAGCTGATAGTGTAAATGGGGTCATCTTGCAAATAGGATAGACTTCCTTCTTAGGCAGGTAACAGAGAGTCAAGAATTGAACAAGGTGTACCGTATTTGCCGGCGTATAAGACGATTTTTTGGCCCTGAAACATATGCCTCCAAGTGGGGCGTCGTCTTATACGCCAGGTACACTTCAGATAGACTGCCCATAGTGCTTGCCCCGTGCCATAGTGGCCTCCCGATGCCCGCCCACTTCATTCCACATACCGTTCAGGCATCAGCAGCGCTGCTGGGTGTATGCTCGGCTGTTATGCGATTTTGCTGTTATGCGATTTTACCACACTCGCAAAATCGCACACAGCCGACCATATAACAAACTCTGTATTTTGAGTGGAAATGTTAGGGATCGTCTTATATGCCCAGTCGTCTTATACGCCGGCAAATACGGTAGCAGTTTCCCCATGAATGTATCTGGAGGATGGTCCTTCCAGGCAGAGAGGATAACTGTAGAGACGCTAGCTTAGGAGTATGTTTCTTCAAGGAAAAATCAGGAAGCTACTGAAGCAGGAATTGAGTGTCTAAGGGGAGAGTATCAGACATGAGGCCTAAGAGGTAGTGGACAGGCAGATCATCAAGGGCCTCTAGACTATGGCAAAGACGTTAGCTTTTACTCGAGTAAGATAAAGAGCTATTGTAAGATTTTGAGCAGAAAACTGACATGATCTGGGTTTAGTTTTAATAAGATCTCACTAGCTGTAATGTGAGAATATACTGTGGGGGTAATGGACGTGTGGAAAGGGTAGTAACAAGGGGACCAGTTTGTACACTACTGCATCAGGTAAAGTAGGGGATGATGATTATAAACTCAACAGGTCCTAAATACAATGCTTTATTTGTGACCACTGTACTCTTCCAGGGAGCTCTTTCTGCAGGCCTCTGTATCTCAATAAATAGCAACTTCGTTCTTCTAAGTACTTAGGCCAAAAACTTCGGGTTTGTTTGGAATAATCCAGGAATAAAAGCTCAGAGAAAGATGTTGATATATAGATTTTCATGCATTTGTTCCTGAGGCTCAGATGAACCGAGTCCTTTTCAAAACCGAGAAAAACTGAGCCATTGTTAAAATTATGTATGATGATATAGTATTCTTCTGGTAAATTCTTCTCTATACTCAAGCTAGCTCACACTGAATTTCTGTCACTAGAAGACATTTCGTTACCAAAGTCTTTACAATTACATACAATTACAGGATACTAATACTGTTAAATTGAAATAAAATATTTCTATTAATTATCTGTTTGCTAAGTAACTATTGAGTATTATGTACCACTTTAGTTAAATCATTAAAAACAAGAGAACTGGCTTGTCTTATCTCTCTTTAGAAATAAAGAGGAATATCCATCAATGCTTTTGATTTTTTATTACATCAATGTTACATCGTGAAAGAAGATAATAAAATTTTGTATTATGAGTTATCACTGTCTTTTAATTATATTGTACTCTGCCTGGAGTATGCTATGTAAATGAATTAAAGATCACAATTAAATGAAAGTGAATTAAAGAAAACAAACAAACATGATTGCTCATCAAATAGGTGACAATCATTACCAAAGTTATACTTTAAAGTTTTCATTACTTTTACTTGTATTTTTCAGTTTATACCATAGTAGAAGATGTATGCTTGAAAGGAAATGATATAATTTAATTTGTGTTTGTAAAAATGGTACAGATCATAAAAGCCTAACAGGACCAGATTAATACCAGGAGATACTATATACAGAAAACATTATGTTATATTCCCTTAACCCTATATAATTGAACACAGAAATAATACAGGAGTATAAATAAATGTAAGGGACTCAAATAACTCAAACTTGCATGTAATGAATAGAATTATTATTTTTTTAAGTATCAATATCTTAGTCTATCAAGGGGGTAATTCAATGCATATAAATGAGGACATAAACAATTCTGGGATTATTTTAATTGTCCTGGAATCTATAAAATTTACAGAAAACTTAAAAGTTTCTGCAGTCAGGAATGATTCTATTATTTTGAAATTCAGGTAAATATGTTTAGGAGGCTGAAAAAGAGAGAAACAAACAAATTAACTGTAAAAGATATCTACTTTTAAAATCCATGTCAATATAATTCTAGAATTCAAACAAATATAGGTTTGTTCATAAAATTTACAAATTTGTACATCACTTTACATTTTCAAATCATTTTAATTCAGCTTAAAAGGATATATTTTAATTTAGGTAATTCACAATGGAGAAATAATCTGAGGAAATGATTAAATTTTTATACTAGCTCAGAGACACACATAATAGACAGAAACATAAGTTCTTTGTACATTTCTATTTCTTAGCTTACTAAGGAATACCTCTGATCATTACAACTTGTTTCCTGTTTAAAAATTGGAAAGGTAAAATAGGTTTATGCATAATAATTCAGGTACTTGAATTCTTTTTTGTGTCTCCTGAGTGACATAAATGTCACCTACATTCATACAAAGCACATCTTTCCAGCTTATTCTTCCCGGGTGGAAAACACATTAATAGGTATGCCATTCTTTTTTTTTTTAGCGTTTTATCAAGATTAATGATCATAACCTTTTTATTCCCCTGTATCCCAAGAGTGTGGTTTAAGTTAGAGTACATTACATAAATTTAAAAATAAAATAAAAAATAAATAATTAAAATTGTATTTAGATCTTCATGCCTGTTATATTAATTTTATTTAGAGGAATAATTTTGAACTAAAACATTTAAATAATTCATAAGCAATTTTAGAATTCTGAGAAATAATTTAGTATAAGCCATCATTCTATTTGTTGCTATATAGCACACAGACACACATACACAATACACATGTCATCTTTATTGTTATATTGTCTCATATTAGTTTGTAAGTAAAATTTTTACTTTTATTTCATGTAATGTATGAATAAACAAGTAAATATTATTTTAAATCACTACATATATATAAACATGTTTATTTGAGTCATAAAGGTCAACATATTTCTTTTTTCGTCCTCAGTAACCTGTCTTTTAGAGACTGATTAATCCCCATGCATTTGATTATTGATACCACACATATTTATATTTATAAAAAGTTCAGATTAAAACAGGAAACATTACCTTGTTTTTCTTGCTGTTGTATGGTGCTTGCTAAAACAAAATATTCACATTTTATAAATATGTAATGAATTGATACAATTAAAGTAAATTATTTGTCTAAATTTTATAGATATGCAGATTATATCCATGTAAAAATATGCTAATTAAACAACAAAAATGAGAAAATATATACACATATAACTAGGAAGGAAGGAAGGCAGGAAGGAAGAAAGGAAGGGAAGAAGGAAGAAAAGAAGGAAGGAAGGAAGAAAGGGAGGGAGGAAGGGAGGAAAGAAAGAAGGAAAGAAGGAAGAAAGGAAGGATGGAAGGAAGAAAGGGAGGGAGGAAGGGAGGAAAGAAGAAAAGAAAGAAAGAAAATGTACTAAGCTATGAATTAACCCAAAGGGAAAGTATAATGTTTAACACAGACTCAACTTTACTAAACTTTATCTAATCTAAAAATTGCTCAGAAATTTAATTGTTCATATGATTAAAACATTAAAATAGAAATTTCAAACCTAGTTTACAAAGATTATTAAAAAGAAAATGAGATGTTATGCATTATATTCATAAGCCAAAGTAGTATAGATAGCATTGTTCATTTATAAACCATTACATTTGGATACTGATTCAAAATGAAATTCCAAAGATTGCAAGACACACATCTTCTGTTACACTTATGGCCCAGTGTCTTAATTGTCATTTAAAATTATAAACAATTTCAATTTTAACATGTTGTATAAAGTTTCTACTGCAAAATTATTTCTGTGTTTCAAGTCAATAATTTAAAGTTTATTTGTATTTTTCCTTGTCTGCTCTTCATTGTAAACAACTGTTTGCATTAATTAAAATATTTTTTAATATGTACTAGGCACCTAAAGGAAAAACAAGGGTTATTTATTAAATGTGTAAACATTAAAAAGTCATAAAAGACCTTGTTCACCCTATTCTTCAATTTACACTTCACCTTTAGAGTGTTGGTAATGATCATGGATCCTCTGGAGCTCAGCTTCAGCTTTTTTCCAGTGTCTTTTTCTTCCCTTTGTCAAACAGAAAGAGAGAAGTGGGTTTGAAACTGATTGCAGATCAGATGTAGTGCTAGCACAGTAGCCCTTGTGTTTAATCAGGGATTGTATTTTGTTAATAGGGAAACACTCATTCTACGCACCATATTCTGTGCTATGCTATGCTATGCTATGCTATGTATGCTATGCTATTCTTTCCTGCCTTTCATGTCCATCAGAGGGAATTAAAAAAAAGCTCACTGATTCTTCTTCATAGCTGTGATATCAGAAGCAGAGCAAAGTGGGAAATGGGCCTTAATAACCTGAACTCAACCACATTCATTTATTTAGATAAATTTAAAAAATCACAACATATTTCTGGCTCCATACTAACATTAGTCTGATTTAATCTTTGGATTTAATTTGAACAAAAATATATCTATTCCTTATACTCTAAAAATAATATGGATTTAATCCATTGTTTTATCCCACTGTCCCTGTGTCTTTCTGTCTTTGTCTCTCTTTCCTTAAATAAGCAGTACCAAAATTTTGCTTCAGATTCACTGATCTTAAAAGAAAGTACCTAGAGGTTTATGAAGAATCATAGAATCTTAGGCATGGAAACATCTTAAGGTTCATCTAGGCAGTAAAAACAAATCTTGAGCCCTATTTATATCATTACAACAAAATATTCTATTTTATACTTGAATAGCTCTAGTAGCAAGGAATTCCCCAGTTTTCCAGGAATCTATTACATTATTTGATAGCATTAATCTTTGCAAAGTTCTTTCTCATGTTAAGTGGAAATCTGCTTTCTGAAGCTTCATCTCATTAATAGTTTTGTCACTTGACACCAATTATATCAATTCTAAATTCTGCTGCCACAAGCAAACTCGTCAAATATTTGGAGGGGCTTTTTATATGTTCCCTGATTATTCAGTTCTCTAGCTAATTATTCCTAATTCTCTCAGCCATGCATTATAGAATATAGTTTTTTAAGTACGTTAATTTATTATTGTCTATTTAGCCGTTTCTTCTCCCCATATACCCTGAATCCCACCCCACTGCCAAGCTCCCACAAAAAGAATGGGGCGTCAGTATTCCTAACAAAAAGCTAGGCTATAAAGAATGCCATACAGAGTACCCATTACAATTGGGACATTATTATTTTAAAATAGTTCAATGATGTTTAATAAAAGGACTGCAGAGGAGGCATGAAAATATTATTAATATTTTACTCCGCATGCCACAATTTAGCTGAGAGAACTTCTGTAACACTTTCCCGGGAGTTAAAAAACAGAGCCATGTTTCTATTTTTTATTGCTGTTTATGTATTTCATTGTTATGTTAATGCAAAGGGTATGCAACATAAGAAAGTATTAACTTAATGTGGTCATGACCCTTCCAGTACTGAGTATACCTATATTTAATATATAGCAGCAGAGGTAAATTTCAAAGTAGTTCCCTATGACTAAAACATAAGCTCAAAACTTTGGCAACTCCTCTCTAAATATGACATGATTACCATGTGGAAATAATAAAAATAACTTGTGTAAAATGACACAAAATTTTCAGTTGCTCTAACTAGTATTTGTAGTGGATGCAGTGAGTGATGTGTATCATAAACCCCATCTCTTTTGAGGTGGAATCACTCATTGTGCCAGCTGGTGAGAATGATGGTGACTGACAGCTCACAGCTGGAGAGTAGCATCACCTTAGGTCACATCCTGTTTCCCAGGCAACTCATGTCCAATGACTGGTGAATGCAGAAACATAAAGACCTAGAACTCAAGTCAAAGATGATTCCAATGTACTTATTCTTGAAAACTGGAAAGGTGAATCACATGTTTCAGAAATAGGGATGACTTTTTGAAGAATCAGTTGTGAGATTTTGGAGAATTTGTTTTGGAAGGCCATCAGGAACTCATTTGGGTTCATGTTAACTTTGAGACACCCTCTGGGACACTGAAGTGGAGAGGTTCAGAAATTAGAAGGAAATAGAGTTTGAAATTGAGAGACGAAATCAAGTCCAGAAACATATATTTGTTAGTTTTTTGTTTTTATTTGTTTTTTAAGATTTTATTGGGAAATTGAGGGAGGGAACAGCATTGGGGAATTGGGGAAGGGGAATGGACAAGTTGCTGTCCTTTTGTTCTTCAGTCTAGTTGTGGAAGACGTCGTTTCACTGGCCCATGTTGGTATTGTGATTGTTGTGCTCTTCCCCGGGTGAGGCAGATCCGTCGCCAGTCGTTGGACAGCCACTCATGGCAGCTCACGCCCGGTGCCGGTAGCTCACAGTAGCTCATGGTAGCCCACGACAGCTCCACAGCAGCTTATGCTGTCGCCAGCGACTCACAGCAGCCCAGCTCCAGGCAGAGCTGTTGTTCACCATCTTAGCTGTAGAGAGCATAGCATCACTGGCCCATGTGGGATCCGAACCACTGGCCCGGCTGCTCACAACTGGCGTCCCACGCCAACTCTTAACTGATGAGCCACTTGGCTGGCACTATATTTGTTAGTTTTTATAGCAGACAAATAGTATTTAAAGCCAAGAGACTAGATGAAATTTCAAAGGGACTGAGCAGAAATAAAAAAAATGTAAGATTTACTCCAACATTTAAGGGTTGGGATGAAGAGAAATCAATAGAGAAAACTGAGAAGGAATGGAGAAATAAGAGGAAATTGAGGCAAAATGGGTATGTGGACCTCCATGTAGTAACATGGGGCCATAGCAACAGGGCACTAGAGGAGAGAAGAGAGTGAAAGAGAATTTTGGTTACTGCTGAAAAGGGAATGGAAACATGACCTATTTTGTATTTCTTTTTATATTCCACAAAGTAATTATTCATGCAGCATAGTCATTTACCCAGCAGATCTCATCTCTTAGGAACAAGTTTCCTTATGACTGTCTGAACCACTCACAAAATAGGCTTTGTTTAGCCTCCCTTAGATAATCATTACCAATTATTATTATTAAAAATCTTACTTCTGTTGGGTAGGCCCCAAACATTCCAACTAATGGTTCTTTTGACCTACCAAGACTTAAAATCTTTTAGGTACTCCTTAGATTCTCACTACCAAATCTGTTCAGCAACAATTATGCAGTGCTCACATGGAGCTCTGATGAAAAGTTACACATTTTTTCATTAATTAATGCTTTTTAATGCAATTTGTTTGATGTTTGTTTTTTTTTCCCCTTTTCCATCTGTGTGAGAAAGTGTTGATAAAAAGAATAAGCACTGGCATAGATATTTTGGCCTATTGTCTTAATAAAAACATTTTGTTTATTTCATAACATGTACTTAAAATATTCAAAATAGATTGGGTTGAGAGGGTGATTACTCACTAATTAAGCATGCAAATCATAAATTCATAAGAAAGATAATATTTGATGAGCCATCGGAAAGAACACAGTGCTAGAATTAATAATCATTTTACTAAGGTACATAAAATATTTTTAAGTCATTATGAAAATTGTTACATTTTAGACTGTCTTATAATCTATTCAACAAATTTAAGAGATAATGATATTTTATTTGAAAAAACATTGGTAGAATTTCTTAAGTGCTTATCTGTTGCCATGATCTACTGAAAATGCTTTAGGCTCTAACAAAATAACTAGAAATAAATTATAGACATCTTCAGAGAATTTCAGCCATATGTAATATTTAGAAGTATGCCACCAAACTAAAGGAACACTAATGCGAGTTCCTGGAAAGCCCTTTCACATACACATATTATAGGTGTGGCACAAAATATTTATTAATTCAATAGAGTTAAAAAATATAGGTCACATCTTTGCACAGATGACTCTAAATAATATTTAACTTTGTGCATGTTCTCATCAAATAACTGTCCGGTGAACTTGTATCTTCTAGCCCTGTAATTGACCTTATTTATACCTTTCTCCCTTACATTTGTCCATAAAAAGTCAGCATGCCAACTGTAATTGGCTAAAAGGCCATCTCTATCATAACATCTTATTTTGAAATCAAAATAAAACTCCACTATATTTCAGTAGCGCATACAAGTATGTGGTATCTTTGTTATGAATAATCTGCTTTGCAACCAATATGAGTATATTTTCTCCCTCTAAATAGTAAGTTCCTGATAGGCAAAGATAACCCATATACGATGTGTTCACATCTATTCACCTTTCTGTGTCTCATATCATTTTATACCTGCTAATGGTGCACAATATGTTTTTGTTGAACTTAGTTAATTTGGTACAAGACAGAGCTCCATTCCAATATACCTTTACTAGCTGTTTGACCTTAGGGAAAGTAGTTACTTTTCTAAGCATTAGATTTCCTATCTATCAGAAAAAGTTAGTAATACCTATTTATAAATTCTATGGGAATTTCACAATATGATAAGTATGAAAATTATCACAGTACCTTACATTCAGTAGTGGAGAGATATCCAATAAATGTTAGTTCCATTAATTCAAAAACGTTCTCAAAAATTATGATATGCCTACGTGTTTGTATTCAATAGCATCATTTTGTTAATTGCCTGGAGGCAATTATATTTTCATGTTAGTAACAAATGTTAAAAACATGGACTATAAAGAATTAATTGATCAGAAAAGAAACCCATTTACCTTTGTTTAAGGTAATGTTTCAACTGGTAAAGGAAAGAAACAAAAAAATATTTCTGAACAATTTTATATACTATTGTAAATATTTTTGACATGTTGAAAATCCTTTAAACCCTATAGTTAAATAAATTATTAATAATGAAAAAGAAGGAATTGAGATAAAGTGTGTCATTTGAATACAAAATTGTTTTCCTTTTAAGAAGCACTTTTCTTATGATTCTAAAAATATTGGAATACTTGGAAAATAGAAACATTCACAGAACGAGGGAAAATGTAATTTTTCTATTCAGGGCTATACAGTGTTAACATTTTATTGTTTTTTCCATCTCATTTATATATTTATGACATGGTTACACTTAAATATAACTGAGCATATATCCATATGGATTTATATGCAGTACTCAGTTTTTATCTCAATATGAAAAGTGGATATCTTCACATATCATTAAACATTTTGGTAATACAGCATTAATTCTTATGTAGCATTTTACAATACCATGTATCTTATGATCTTATGATCAATTGTTGGATTTTTCTCTTTTTTTAAATTTTTTTGCAGTTATAAAGATAATTGTATTATATACCTTGACATATAATTTTTGTCTACATTTCTGATTTTTTTTTGATTCCAAGAAATTGATTAACCTGTATGAATATGTGAACTTTTGAGGCACTAGTTTCATATTACATAGTACCAGTGTAAAGTCCCACTTAAGGGAGGTCACTAAAATACCCCTAATCAGAATACAGTATTATTGCATTTTAAATATATTCCTAATTAATGTCTGTTTTTTTAAAGTTAAAGGTGTTCTCATATGTTTAGATGCCATTTATATTGCTTTTAAAAAATATTAATATTTTTATCTTCTCACAAAAGTTCATCATATATTATTTGTTAATTATATACATTAACCCTTTGTCACATTTGTAGCAAAAATGTTTCTACCATTTAAATTATATTATCTTGTGCTGTACATAAATTAAAAAATTGTATAGAGTCAAATACATCGACTTTATTTCCTTATGATTATTCATTTTTACTTTCATGTTTAGTCCTTACTGGCATATCATATATCACATATACATATATATATAATTTTTACATATAGAATGATACAACTTATAAATCATTTTCTAAATTTTTAAGCATATTTCTATGCATCATAAGTATTTTTTAACATAATGAGGGTCATACACTATGCTTTATTTTGTAATATGTCACATATATAGCAAACAATTTGTCATGCCATTAAATACCCAAATTAGCAGTATGCACATTTTAATGTTTTATATTGAGTAAATGAACTAACAAAATTATTTTATAATTTAATATTGAATATTTTATTCAAAAGTTTTACTTAGTTTTGAGTTCTATATAAAAAGTATATAATATTACTAATATGTATTAAATATAAGAAACAACTTTTTCCTGAATAGATCCTAAATTAATAAAATAAGATGTTTAAGTCTCTTTTTTAGGTCATACTACGATCTAATAATATGAATAGTTGTTATTAATTATTGTACATTTTTATTCTGTATTACATAAATGTTATTTTCTTTACTTCAGTCACTTGACTTTGGGTGCTGAACACACAATGAATATATACATGATGTATTATAGAATTGTACACTTGAAATCTATATAATTTTAAACAATGTCACCTCAATAAATGAAAAAAAAAGTCAGTGGGTGCAACTTTCATTGTAAGCATAAAAACATTGTAAGCATAAAACTGCATTTTATGGTGGGTACACAATTGCTTGCTAATACGTAGTTCCGGGGGCCCATTATTTAAAAAAATAAGTACTATACTTATACAAAAAAGAACTACTATACTTAAAATCATTATTTTTATCCCTTAAATGATAAAAATAAATCATAATTTTAGGGAAAAAAGGACAGAGCATGAAGCCAATAAGGAACAAAGAAAAAAAAAAAGAGTAAAACACCTTTTACTTCCAGGAAAAAAGCCAATGATTGTTACTCAGGACACATAAGGAGAGCACGATTTTAAACATTTAGAGAAAATCATGAAAGCTTGAAGGGCTTTCTTCCAGGGGCACCTTGGAGGAATTCATGTTTCTAAAATAGGAAACATTTATCAAGATTTTGAGTATAAGAGCATTTTCATGCCACAGTGTCAGCAAAGTAGAGAAAATGAACTTTCTGGCCTAAATGGTCACTTTGCTACTTCAGTCAAAATGGTTTGATTTATATATATGTATATGATTTGTATGTAAGTATATGGTTTGATTTATATATACATACATGCATCTCCTACACATTTATGGAAAAAGAAATTTCTCTTGCTATAAAAATACTGATTTTCAGAACAGGTAAATTGCAAAGTATAAGTAGCATGTTTTCATTAAAATTTCATTAAAAACTATTTTTGTGACTTTATAAAAGAATCAAATTTGTATTCAATGGTTCTGCTATTGTTAAATTGTCATGCTTAAAACAGCATAAAAAGCATTTTTTTTCCAATGGGAATGGTCATTGTAGAATAATATATTTAATTTATAGAATTGAAAAGATTTTACTTTTCTTAACTTTTTTTGCTGGCAAAACCACAGTAATGCTGGCCCTGAAGATAGCAGAGTGTGATAGGAAAATGATGACAGCCTTTTTGGAAGAAAAAAAACATTAAGCGGTTAATCATAAAATCTGATATTTCAGTTTTGGGGGTGAATTTACTTAAGTTTAGGGAAAATGTGAAATTACCACAAAATATATCTTCCATTTTTAGATAGGAAAAAGCCACATTATATGCGACTTGCTTGTTTTCATGTTTGCTTGTTTGCTGTATGTTTATTATGTTAACAGTTTATAAAGAGGATTTAGGAAGAAGCAGCATAAAAACTCAATGACAATACATGAAAGATTTTTTCATAACAATTTAAAGCAGATCATCAGTGATTATTAAGTTTTGGCACCTATAAACCATATTTTTTCCTTTTTAATCTTGGACTTGTTTTATCTTTGGGATACAAATGTTTTATAATTTCAATTTTGTAATTAGTAATTTCCAAAATGTCCTAGTACTAAATCAGGGATTAGGTAGAATCAATATGTATTTACGCCTATGATCTAATAATAACCTTGGCTTGCCTCTTAAATTCCTGGAACGCCCTACTTGTTTCCCAGTTCAGTTAATCAAAAAGTGAGCTTCTCCTTTGTGCCATTTTTGGGTGTAGGATATGGGAAAATAGAAAGTGTTGAACAGATAAAATGATGACAATGTGATTCTTTAATAGAAATAGGAACTTAAAGGTCTTCATGGGAGCAAAAATGCAGGTTGCTTTGTGCAGCTAGGGAAAGAGTGGTGAGAAAATGACGTCATTTTCAAGTAATTTTTTTCCCCTTAAAACAGGCATTCAAGGCTTCTTTCCATCACATGGCTACATTTAATTTTAGATAACACAAACAGAAGTTTTTTATAGTGCTTTCTCACAAATGAATTGAATTATACTAGATAAAACTTCTTAAACCCAGAGAAATATGCCACTCACTCACAGCAAGGGAAGAATTATTTATAGTTTTTCTTAAGCTGCTTTTGTGATTACTCTCTTGTAGTCAATAAAAGTACTAAAATGCAAATTTCCCTAATGTCATATGTGAAACACTTAAAGCTAAGCAAAATATTGAAATGAAAACATTTCCAAAAGTTCATTCTGAATGAACTTTGAAATCTGAATTTGGGGTGTGTGCTGATTGGCACACAGGTGCAAATTGCTTACTGGTACAAATTTTGGAATGATGTTTCAATTCTCCTCAAATACTAATATTCTTTGTTTATGAGAGGTGGCATTTCTTGACTCTTAGTGGTCTGCATAACATACCTGGTCAGAGTTAACAAACAGACAAAAAATAGAGTTAATCCATAATGAGATGGTAAAATAATATAGTGATGAGGTACACATTTCAATTTGTCATATGTGAATAAATTATCTTGTTTCAATAGAAAAAAATATATATATGTATAAATATATATATGATGAAAAGAAGGGAGGCAAGGAATTATCTAAGAAAAGGAAGGGGGGAAAAAAAACCTAAAACACAGAAGGGGAGCATAAATAAAGCATTCTGTGTTTCTTAGTGCATTATTTCTAGAAGTTAGTGTTGTATCCACACATAGGAAATGCTCACTAAACAATAATGGACTATTCACAGGCATTGAGCACTTATTTTAAGTTTTATTATGTAATTTCACCCATAACTCCTTGTGTATACGTAACTCTACCACTGTATCTATTACATGATTGAGATAATTTGTTTTGTGAGCATGTCCCTTTGATTACTCTCTAATCATCCTAGAGTGCATGATCCAGGTCATAATTAGATTTTATCTCTTACCTAGAGAGTCCTTGTGTCTGACACTCACATGTTAAATGGACTGAACTGACATAGGTACCTTTAGGTCCATAAGCACCATCATCGTCAACAACAATTCTGAGCAACTACTCAGTTTGCCACGTCTAATACACATGCATTGTATAATGTCTGATCTAGATGCACTTACCAAGTCAGTTGGGATGTCAGGGTAAAATTGACTGATCGTTTTCTGAGGCATGGTTTTTTTATAAAACACAAAACTACCCAATGTTTTTTGGAAATCAAGCTAACCAAAATTACATTGGTAGTTACACTTAAATTGATCTCATATATACTAATAAACAGACATTAACACTCGCCTTTAATGGTTCAGGAAAATGATACATTCATTCACTCATTCATTATTTAATTATCATATATGTTCTTGCAGAAAAAAATAGAAAGGTGAAGAAAGCACATAACAAATGAAACTTAAGCATAGATTAAAAAGGAGGTAAAACAAGAATGAAAAATAAACCAAAAAAACTAAAAATAAAAATTTCAAATAAAAAGTAATCAAACATAAGACTAAAAGTATGTGCTTTATTCTCACAAGTACACATTTATTACCTATTCATGACCCACAAATTCAAACCAGTTATCTAAGTGCTGATAAAAAGAAAAACACATTATCAGTTACATATTTTAGTATCCTCAAGATTAAAAACATAATAAACAAGAAATTCCCAGAAAAATGATATCTATTCAACTATTCTTGAATATGTCACAGATGGCTCTGTAGTAATAGTGAAAATTGTTTTTGATGATGTTCTTACAATAGGCATAAGTATTAGTTAAACAGAGCTATTCTTATAGCAGTCATCAATACAATAGAATCTAAATACATCACTTTATCCAGATCTGGTTAGATCTAAGAATATTTTAAAATTTTTGAGAAGTTGGTCGGATTTATTTTCCTTTGAACTATAGTCAATAGGTTTTATATCTACTGGATTTTGAATATATTATATGAGTGGTAGTTAACTGAAGAGGGCAAATACCTGTAATGCTAGCAGGGTTTTCTTGAATAAAGTTTGGACTCTGATGTTTTAGGAGACAGTTGAACTAGGATTAATTAAGATTCATTAATCCCAGTGATAGAAAGTGACTGGAATCTGGCCTCTGGAGTCAGCAAAAGGGGACTTTACATAATGGACCTGACACTTTTAGAAAAAGAAATAGTTTCGAACTATTCCACTGCAGAGTCAAGTAAGCACTAGAAATCCCACAGTTATTCATTGGTCAATATTCTTTTAATCTGAAGAGAAAAAAAAAAGAAAAAGAAAAAGAAATCCAGGCAAAAACATGTTCACCGTGGACAAAATGCATTCTTTGTAATTGAGTACCCAGATTTGTCCAGTGGTATTTCCTCGTAAACCTTGACAATAATGTTGAAAATTCCCAAATAACTGAGTTAACTTTGTTTAATAATTTAAATATTGGAGAACACCAGTTTTTTTCTTTCTGCTTTTTCTTCCTTTTCTTTCTTCTTTTTTGATGACCCTGGTATGTTCCCTTCTTTTACTCCTTATTTTTCTCTCCTTATTTTCCTTTCTTATTCTTCCCTTTTGGGAATATCGTTTGGATGTTTTTAGATGCCTGGTACTAAATGCCAAGCAATTCAATTAAACCTTGTTAATTGTTCAGGTCATCTTGTTTGAGATAATAAAATCATTTCATTTGCAAATATCAAGAGGTATGTTTTTTGGTTCTCTATTTCAAGAGGGTATGTATCAATGTATACAAAAGTTTCATCAGAGAGTTAAGAAAACAAAAACAGTGAAGACTGGAGGCCTCTTGCTTTGTTTTCTTTTGAATAACTTATTTTGGCTTTATTTTTAATAACATTTCAAATCTTAAAATCATGCCTTCCCTGTCCCCCCTTCCCCCCACACGTACATGCATACACACAAATAGAAGAAAATAAATCTGAGTTAGATTAGACCCAAATTCTGGTTCAACTGCTTACTATATCTACAATTTCAGACAAATCATTTATCTTCTCCAAGCCTTAACCTCCTCATTGGTAAAATGGAGCTAAAAATAGTATCTTTCTCGTAGAATTTGTGTGAGGATTATTAAGTGACATGATCCATATAAAATGCTTAGTTTAGTGCCTTGCATATAGCATGTCCTTTAAAAATGTCAGTTATTAATAAAGTTACTAGTACTAAAATTAAAACTATGTGTAATTGCACTGCTGTTGTAATGTGGTTTACGTCCTTCTAGTCTTTTTCTATCAATACTAAACACATTAAGTAACAATACATGCTGAATATACTCTTTTTACTTGGCCATTATTGTGAATATTTTTATTTGGCAATTATTGTGAATATTGACCCAGATCATAATATGCTATGTTATTTTGACATTTAATGGCATAATAGCTTTCCACTATAATGATCCTTAATGACATTCACAGTATTTCCAAATTATCTCTACTAAGCATAATGCCGCTATGACATACTTATACATACATCTTTTTACTTACAACTCTAATTTTTTTCCCTTAAAATCATCACTAGAACTGCAACTGCTTAATAAAAACTGAGTGCCTTTTTTAAAACTCTACATGTATATTTAGAATCCCAGTGTTCCAGAAAGATTTTAAAAACATATACTCTTTGTCACCATTGTATTGGAATGTCTATTCCAAAATCTTGCCAACACAAGGGAAATTCATTATATTTATACTCTATGAATACAATAGATTAAAAATATTTCATTGTTTTGATATGCATTTGTTTTATAATTTTGATATAATATTTCATATGTGTATGAATGATTTATAATTTTCCTTTATTTGCTGCATGATTGTAACAAAGTCATAAGGCAAAATGTTTTGCATATAGAATGAAAGGAATTTTTGCAATGGTCTTCACACCTATCATACAATCTAAGAAACTTCTCACTATTTTTAAAAAGTATTTTCTTATCATTTTTATCTATCTATTTTTCCAGATGAAATTTAAATTCATTATCAAATTTCCCTTGCCCTCATTCAAATCTAACTGGTCCCTCAAGCCATTTGGAATTCTCAAGAGAATACCATTATATTTGTAGATAATTGCCATCTTTAGACTGTTATTTCTCCATATAGTTATATTGCCCCTTCTTGTTCTAATGTTCTATTATATTCCTAAGACAAGTTTTAATTTTCTGTGTAATTTTTCTATATAATTTCTATGCTTTTGGAGTTCATTTTGTGATTCATATTTTTCTTATGGTGTCTTTTATCACAATATTTTTCCCACTGGCTAATCCTCATATAGGAAACTGTTTTTCTTTACCTGTACCTTTCTCTTTGTAGAGTGGTTCCATGAAATTAATTGTAATTTCCAACATTTTTCAACATGTTTTCTTCCTTAGGCCATAATAACACCCTACAATATTAGAAACAATCTGTAGCTACCCCTTTTTTATATTTTTCTTCATGTACCTGTTTTCATGCTCCATTGATATGACTGGAATTGCTTTATTATTGTGGAATATTTTTCAGTGTTTTATCATTTTATAAGACTGAAGCCATTTTTGCAAGATGTAGATCTAGTCACAATTGAGACTCCTATTCCTAATTTAATGCAAAATTAATTTGATTCAATTCATCACTTAATGGACATTGCAGAGTGCCAAGTATGTGCCAGATACTTTTATCAGGATTTAAAAATGAATGCACAACTATAAAGATTATTTAATTTTTAAATCATTTCATACAAAAATCATGGGACCAATCTTTATGAGCAAAAATAACAGTTGATATTATTTTACCTCCTGCAATGTATCTCATTACTGTTAGCTATCCATAGAACAAAGGCCAAGAAAATGCCAATAAAACAATGCCTCCAATAAGGGGCTATTATCCAATATATGTGTAAGGGACTCATACAACTCAACAACAAAAAGAACAAACAATCCAATTTAAAAAAATGGGCAGAGGACCTTAACAGACATTTCTTCAAAGAGGACAGACAGATAGTCAGTAGACATATGATGATAAGATGGTCAACATCACTAATCATCAAAGAAATGGAAATAAAAACCACAATGAGATATCATCTCACACCAGTTAGAATGGCTATCATCAACAAGACAAATAAGTGTTGGAGAGGCTGTGGAGAAAAAGGAACCTTCATACACTGTTGTTGGGAATGCAGATTGGTGCAGCTGCTATGGAAGGCAGTGTGGAGATTCCTCAAAAAATTAAAAATAGAATTACCATATGACCCAGCAATCCCTCTCCTAGGTATATATCCCAAAAATCTGAAAACATTTATCTGTAAAGATAAATATGCTTTGATGTTCATTGCAGCTTTATTTACGGTGGCCAAGAAATGGAAACAATCAAGGTGTCCTTCCATAGATGATTGGATAAACAAAATGTGGTATACTTCTCTGCCATAAAAAAGATGAAATAATACCATTTGCAACACATGAATAGATTTGAGATTATTATGCTAAATGAAATAAGTCAGACAGAAAAAGTCAAGATACATATTACTTCACTGATATGTGGGATGTAAAACTGAAGACAACAGAGGAAAAAGACAAACAAAGGAACAAAACTCATAGACACAGACAACAGTTTAGTGCTTACCAGAGGGTAGGGGGGCAGGGGGGATATGGTGATGGAAGGAGAATTGTCTCTGGGTGGTAGGCACATAATGTGATACACAGGTGATGTATTATAGAATTGTACATTTTAAACATATGTAATTTTACTAACCATTATCACCCGAATACATTTTAATTTAAATAAATAAATGAAAGCTGTAAATTGTCATGTTGTTCCTGATGCATTTTTTTTCTAAATCGGTACATTATATAAATAACAGAGCTCTATGGTAGAATAATCATATCATAGGTTGTGCATTCTTTGTTATATAATTTGTGAAGTAATAACTATTCTATAAGTTGGAAATAATGTCCTCTAAAATAATTTTTATAGGGAAATTATATAATCATATAAAATAGAGCACTGAATTTTTGGAAAATGGAATAAATCATCACACATCTATCAAAGTGAGAGCATGCATGTGGAATTATCAAAGAGGAAAATGTTGCTTAAAAGCTTCCTTTGATTGCATGTAGAGGCAAAAGGCAACCTCACCTGGATGACTTGTTTAGCTTAATGTCCTATAATGGGATCAATCAGATGCTTTAGAAAGGTACTGGATTCTATAACAAATATGGAGCATTTCACTTTGATGTTCAAATCAGGGAGAACTGATTTGCCAGATAAAAACTGGAATCTAAGTCTATACAATCTGAATTACCAGATCAATTTTTAAACCATGTCCCAGAAACATCTATCATTGCTGGGTAATACACACCAGTTCAGGAACTCTAGTATGGTTGTAATTTAAGAAATCTTTATGAATCTGCTTAGTTTGATAAATTCATTATGGTTCTGTTAAATGAAAATTTTATAATAACATCATACAATTTGGAAGCATTATGATTTTGGAACGTTGCCTAACTTGGCAAGAGAAACAGTTTATGAATAAGAATTCTAACTATCCTGTCACTATGCTAAAATATTTTTTGTAATTATTTCACTGTTTTCTCATAAAGAATAGAGTGTTTCTTGGAAATGTTATAATTGATTATAATGGCATCTATCCATATACAAGTGTAAGATCTGCATCTCAAATGATCTTTATGCAGTTGTCTAATCAATGACCCTTACAATCAGTAAACTGATTAACCTAACAATATAACAAATAAATGTAAAATGTGCTGATAAGAAAATAATTTATCATTTTATAATTTTTGTGAGTGTAGAAAAATTGGCAAATGCAGAAAAGTAATGAGGTAAATAAAAACTATAGTCCTAATTTCTAAATATAACTTTTGTTGACTATGATATTTCATTATAGGTTTAAGCAGTAATTTAGTTTTCTATCATTTTATACCTCTTCACTCGGCTTATTTCCAATTTTTATTAATTTTAAATAACAGTATAAGTAAATTATTGCAAAAAATATTCAATCATATAACGATGGATAATAATGTATAAACTGAAAGCTACAAATTAATTTTCCCATTGAAGTGTAAGACTATATAAACACTTAAACTAATGGAACTGAAACAGTGTAAAGATTATTAGTTTCTGATGCTATTCTAAGAGGTTAAATTAAATTGGGATTTAGTCAGCTTTAATTACCAACTGAAAAAGCTTTAAACTATTTTCTAGTTTAATTTTCTGAGTTTTGGGTGATAATATGTTCATGCAAGTGCAATTTCATTATGGATCTATAGTTTAGAAAGGTTTAGTTCCTAATCCAAGTTAATGGAACATTTTCTGGTATAGCCATAATGTCTCCCTCATATTAGGTGACCTCCATTTTTCCATATGGATGGATTTTAAAATTGCTGAGGGATGGAAAGTTACTATGGGAGGGTGATCTATAAACCAACTGTGGTTTTTTATGTATAGTAGGATACTTGTTCCCTTCTAACAACCACACATCTCTTTTCACTGGCTCACATACATTTCACCAAAGTTATGACAATTAGGGTGGGACTAGAAGCCATGAAAAGTCACATTAGAGATTTTAGAAGTATGTTAAAGATGAAATACTCTTATTTTAATATTTTTATTCTTGTACTATTGAGGCATTTTATTCCTAGTCAGAATAATGTTTAAATAGTCCTGCTCTAGATACACACACAAATTGGTGTGGTAAGCATGAATCTTAGGTCACAAATTAAAGTTGACCTATAATGTAATTTTCTTTATCATTTTTCTATTGCGATTTCAAATACTCATTCTTTTGCATGGTGAAAATTTCATATCAAACAATTGGGGGAGGTTTTCCTCTCGGTTTTTGCCTAGAGTTACCTTTAAATTCCACAGGATTGAAACCAAGATTTGGGTATAAAATTAAGAAAAGGAATGAGAAAAATCCATTAATTAATTGGAAGAGAGAATGGAGAATAGGGAGCAATAGGGAAGCAGGTGTTTTCTGAAATTTCAGGGCAATGCTGTCTATATTCTCCTTGCTCTGTCCAAAAGATATAAGGTTCATCAATTTGCTGTGCCATATCCAAGCTGCTCTTGGACACATAACAAAACTTTTACCTGCTTCCTGAAACATATAGGAACCTTTTATGCCATCTTAGACCTGACTGTGAACGCAGTGAAACAAGTCTCTTCCACACCTTCCCCCATCACCCCTTTCCTTTACCATGCTCTTCATGGAAAACAAAAATCTGGGACCTTGCAACTTTTGTATTCTTAAACCTATCTAGGACATTCTGTCATTCTTTTGCATTCCAATTCTAAACTCTCAACAAAACATCATATAATATATGTATTTTTGTGACTGCTGTACCGTGTTATTAATGACCACATAAAAACCAGTTTCATATATTTAAATTCCTGTAGTCAGCTCAATTAATTCCCAATTCTAATCTTACAGTTTCCTGAAAAAACAACAAAAACAAAACAAAACTATTCTTACCATGCAGAAAGAACATACTTTATTTTCTTGAGGTGACTTATAACTTCTTGTTTACCCCTTAAAGTCATTACTTTAACTTTTTACAATGTCAAGTAGCAGCAGCAGTAGAAGAAGGAATATTTTTTTTCAAAAGATTTTCGTTAGCATCCCTAGAAATTTGTGAAAATATGGCATGCATTTTTTTTTTTTTAGAGCTTCTCTGTATCCAAAAGCATTAGCATGGACTAGGGACTAGTTAGTAGTTAAAATTAAAAAGAAGAAATGTTTTTAAATTACAAATTAAAATCATCGGGCACTGCCTCGGACCTATTGAATCAGAAACTTTGCGGGCAGGGCCCAGAAACCTGTTGTTTAACAATCCCACCAGGCAATTCTGATGCAGCTAAAGTTTGAGAATCACTGTATTATATTATCCCCCTTTCTTTTTTCTTTCTCTTCTGCCTGTGAATACAGAAAGAAACAAAGTAGTAAAAATATATTTCTTTACCCATCTTTATTAAGGAAAGACATTTTTAATATCAGTAAATTTCACAGAGTAGAACTCTAATTCATTTTACACAACATCTTAAAATAGATGCTTCTATACATCTATGACTTCATTTTCTACTACATTTTGGGATTTTATTATTTTTTCATGTTAGCTTTCACTTCTTCTTCTGGCTTGTGAGCATGTTCATTGAAACATTGTTCTGCATGTTCCCTAAATTTTGGGCAGAGCTCATGGCCTATAGAAAGAGAAGGTTTCTTTGTCACTTGCCGAGCCTTATGAGACTTTAATTTAGTGACCTAGTACCATGGATTTTTCCACCAGGAAGGAGATGTTTGGAAGTTCATAATAGAATAAGCAGCTAGCATTTTCTTGGTATCTAAGTATCTCTATCATAAGTATTATTTATTACTGAATCTATGACATTAATTTTCTAAAACAACACTAATACGATACTAGAACACTTGGCTTTTTTAATATACTGTTTCTCTCATCAGTTATCATTCTGTAGCGATTCCTTCCCTGCATGTATGAATATGTGACAACCATACACCCACATACTTACTACTTGTAAGTAACTGAGAATAAGGTAACCAAATAACTAAATTTGTTATTTTATGCAGTAAAAATAAACTTTCCGTGGGGTCTGGGGTGACTCAGCCAGAAGGAATTGACTGAGGTTTTCTTCATGCCACCCTCCTGCATGCTTAATTAAGCAGAACAGCTTCATTGAGACTGCTCTGAAAGGTGTAGTTAACCTTGTTTTGCTAACTCTGGACATTAGTATCTTAATTGCAAGAACCAGATAGTGTCAAGACATCTGTAATAATCCCTAGATAAGCACACAGTAGGAGCACAGTAAACATTTACTATGTGTGAAATGAATAAATGAAGGAATTAAACTTTATGAACACAAGATGCTTTGTAAAATGATAGCCCTGAACCCATCAAATGAGCGCTACCTGAAGTTTATTATACTTAATTCAGGCATAAAACCCATATGATTAAGAATAATAATAATTAAATTATGACATTGACTCTCAGTTCTGCCTCACTAAGTACATAAAAACAAAAAACAAACAAAGTTCTTTACTGGTATGACTAAGGGGATAGTTTCTGTTTGGGTCTAGTTTTCTTTCCTGATAGTATCCGGTCCTTAAAATCAAACATTTAGAATATGTTAGTATAAGAGTTTTATTATTTGCCCTACTGAAAAAAGAAAAAAAACTTTTGGAACATAAAAATAACAAATGAGAAGTTTGCAAATTAAAAATTGTTTTAAGTTAGTAATTACTGGAAATCTTTTCTACAAGTCAGTGTGTAAAATACACACAGTCCCAGATGTAATGGACAGTCCATATGACTCATATTTTTAGATCATAATTTATGAGTAGTAGAATTATTATAGAATTACTTTTTAACCCTTTATTTTCATTTTAAGATTACTCTCCATCTTTACCAATGTGTGTGCTCAAGAGTACCTTTGTGCATGTTCCTGTAGCAATTTATTTCCGTGGATGATATATTCTACAGAAACCCAGCCAGTAATTACAGATGTGCCAACAAAAGACTTGGCATTCTCTATCCTGACTACTCCTTTCTTTCACTGTATTCTTTTCTTTGATACTGTTCTTTCTAGTGCTTTGAGAGTCAGAACTACCTTCTGCTCTCTAGAGAGGAGAGCCACTTAATGATTAGGGACTAATCTGAAAATAGCTTCTTTTTGAGACTGAAAGTTAAGCACTAAAATCAGTAAATTTCAACTCAATGTAGAAAGGGATTTGTTATGATTAACATTTTATTCCCATTGTAATGTAGGCCTTGTAGTTATATAACTCTGTGTGTGTGTGTGTTTGTGAGCGAGGGTGAGAGAGAAAGAGAGAAAAAGAGAGAGAGAGAGGGAGAGATTTTAAAATTTGGCTTGTCAGGTTTTCAAATTGCTTTTTCATTGTTCTATGTTCTTAATCACTCTTTCAGGGCATATGTTCCTTTTATAAACTCTGTGGAAAGGAATCCATGATTGAATAAGTTTAAGTAACACTGCGTATTTTATCATGTCTTGAAAGATCATGATTCACAACCACATAAAGCTACAAAAAAAGTCTGTAATAAATAAATAGATTTAAACATTACCTTCTAGAGTTTTTCAAACGCTTTCTATTATTTTTGTTTTATTGGCTGGAATACATTTAAAGTCCTCCAAATTTAGTGTCCAAATTAGTTGAGGAATAAAAAAAAATATACACACACACACACACACACACACACACACACACTATAATTTCATTGTTATTCAATCAGAGAACTTTTAAACCTTTTTTTAAGTTATGCCACAGAAAACGTATAATTATGACAATGTATGCAAGTTTAACACTTAGGTATAAAGGTAGCCAAAATAAAACACATGCAGTAGTTCTTCACAAATGGAAAACAAAATATGACAGAAGAATTTTCAAGATTATTAATTCTAGTTACTGTGTTACAAGTAGCAACCACATCATTTAAAATATGAGCTACAGTATTGCTTTGAAGTAAAACATTGGCCTACTATTTTGGTGTCAATTAACACTTCAAAAATTTGACTGGTAGAATTATGTGGGTTTATGGAGAAGGGTGTGGAGAAGGAACATATTCCAAAGGAAAGAAATTCTTAAATTTATGATTTCATTCAGAGCTTACTAATAAATCACCCTAAAGTATACATCTGAAGACAGCTATTGTTTCTGCCTTATGTTAGTAATTCATTGTCTGGCTCCTCCCACTGGAATGTAAGCACCATCAGGACAGATTATTTTTCTGTTTTATTCATAACTACATCCTCAGTGCCTACACCATTCCTGGCAGAGAATTGGCTTTCAATAAATGTTTGTTGAATCAATGAAATATTTATAAATTAACAACATTTATTGTTTAGTCTTTAAACTTTGTTGACCCTCTGTCTAACCCTTTCTATTCTCCCTTTCCCAAATTGCATCCCTTGTAAACTTAAGAGTTGTACCTATTAGTTACATATTTAAGGCAGTGTTTCTGAAACTATGGTCTGAAATCATCTGCATAAAATCACCAGAGCAGTTTGTTTAAAAATGCCTGCTCTGGATCCTACCCCATACCTGCTAAATCAGACTCTTCGGTGCACAAGCCTGGGAATATGAAACAAGTACCCCCAAGTGATTCTGAGGCACATAAAATCTTAAAAACTATAGCCTCTTGCAACCCAGCAGGACTTAGAGGAATTCTCCTCTAGTACTTCCCCTGTCTCTTTAAGTGAGCTGGGTTCCTTGTATTTACCTCAGACTTTTAGAGTAATGAAAGGACAGTGATGGGCACTTACGTCTCACTCAGCAAATATAGATTAATTAATTAATTGTGAATCTGAAATCAGACTCCTGGATCACTTTCATTAAAATATCCTATTAGCAAAAATATGTGTGCAAAATTATCAAAACAGTATGATTTTTGTTATAAAACCAATACAAAGGGGCATATTCAAAAATTATTGACACCATTGTAAAACGGCATACACTTAAATTCTTATAGCTTCACACATATACTTAAAAGTGTTTAGGTATATTTTTACTGGTGGTCTTATCTTTGAATGTGTCTACCTGCAATTACCTCCAGTAGAGAAGTTGTTAAACCTCATTTCCAGAGGTATATACGTATACGCTCTACTTGTGTTCCTTTCTACATTTCTATAATTTTAATTTTCATCGCATATACATTTATATGTAATGACAATGGAGACCAGAAAACTGCCTTACAGCACCTGAACTGTATCCCACTGAAGAGCATTAGATGAAATTCAAGTTTCTATTATCTAAAGCTAGGATTATCACCTTCAGCATTACTGACATTTGGGGCCAGATAATTCTTAACTGGAAGGGACATGGGGGATTGTTTTGTGCATTGCAGGATGTTTAGGAGCATTCCCACCTCTATGCACCATATGCCAGTACTACCCAAGGTGTGACAATGAAAAATGTCTTTAGACATTGCTCAGTGTCCTCCAGAGGGCAGAATCAGCCCCATTGAAACCTAAGATCTGAAGGGATCTCAATGGGACTGTGTGTTCCCAGGATATGATGTTGAATTACATTAAACGAAGTTATGGGAAATTATATCACCTGTACTCATAGACCTGATTAGTTGAACCCAAATTATTTGTGCATGACGTTTCAACAATTTGGTTCAATATTAACCTACTTAATTCCATCTATTAAGAAAGATGAAATCTAAGACCTTCATATCACAAATTTAACTGGAGGATGGTTTTTATCAAGTGAATTCATTATGTACTGTTAAGCAATGCAGGTAATGCTACAGTAACTAGAGGTGTTCATCATCACTATACACATTAAAATAATTTGAATCACACTACCCACACATTATTTCATCTAATTGCATAATAAGTGGCAATGGCAGTGAGGCAGCGGCTGTCAGCCAGCAGGTCTTTGGAGAATTGGCATACTGACTGTGTGATCAAGTGGGCCTCAATATTAGACGTTTGCAGATTAATGGTAGAAGGACACTTTTTATATTGCCATGGAGTAGGAGCCATCATTAAACAGAATTGCAGTGCAAGTGATACCAGTCACCAGTTCCTGGGATACAGCCATGCTATCAAAATTGAAGCTATGGTTGTCCTTATAAATGCTTCCAAAGGCTATGTGCAGGATGATTATAGTAGTATATTCCAACAGCTGTCAAATAGTAAATTCAAGTGTGAAACTGCTGTATTTTAAATGTGTCTTTATGAAACGTGGCTTATCATGGAAATGTTAGGAAAGGCAAACCACCCCAATATGACATTTTTATAAACTGACTGGCTCTTCTCTGAGTATAAACGATACTCTGGCTACAAAGTTAAGAATCCCAGGAACAAAAAGCAATATTTAACAAAAGCATAGATAATTGTTAATCATAGGCTACTCTCTTTATGCATATGTTACAAAGAAAATCTATAAAACAGTTTAGAATTAGAGCCAATTATGAAAAACACAATATTAATACATATGCTATTGATTTGCACCTTAACATTTGGATTGAAAGATTTTAAAATAACTTCATTGAAGATTAATCTTAATAGACATTTGTATGTTCACTAAAAAGTGAGCAGTCAGCCTTTTTTACCAGAAACACCATCTTCCAGTAATTCGCCAAAATGACCAACACAAGGGCAAGAGGAGAGGCCCCTGCTCTGTGTTCTCTGGGCCCTTTTAGAGAACATGGAGTTGTTCCTTCGGCCACATACACGTGAATCTACAAGAAAGGTGATGCTGTAGACATCAGAGAATGGACACTGTTCAAAAAGGAATGCCCCACACATGTTCCCATGGTAAAATTGAAAGGGTCTACAGTGTTACCCGGCATGCGGTTGGCATTGTTGTAAACAAACAAGTTAAGGGCAAGATTCTTGCCAACAGAATTAATGTACGTATTGAGCATATTAAGCACTCTAAGAACTGAGTCTCGCGTTGTCACAATGGAACACAACTCCTTTACAATTAACAAGCTCTGGACATTTCTGGATGATGGATTCGTTCAAACTGTCCAATTGCCAAAGGTACATATTCGAATTGATTGTTTGGTTCCTTGGTAGGAGCTCGAAAAACACGACACATTTAAAATCCCACCACACTGAGAGCATAACCTTCCTCTGATGAACGTCTGCTTTCGATGTCATTTGAGGCGAATCATCACGTTGGGACCAAGACCGTTTGCACACCATACTGTTGTAAACTATCCACTTCTCATCACCAGTTATCAGTCACTTCAAAAAAGAATTGTTTTTTTTTACGTTTAATGAGCATATTGCAGATGTTTATACATGGCATCAAATGAATTCCTTTGAGTTCATGTGGAACCCAAATATTGGGCTTACTTACCTATCCCAGCTTCTTCACGTGGTCATGAATGCTTGAATGATGGATGTTCAATGATTCTTCAATCTCTCATGTGGTGTAACACAGGCTAGACTCCATCAATGCCTTCATTTTGTCGTCATCAACCTCGGTGGGCCTCCATGACCAAGGAAGGTCATTGAGATCAAAATCACCAGCACGGAATTTTGTGAACCATGGTTGGCACTGACGTTCTTGTAGAGCATTGTCAACGTAAACTTTATGCAACTTTTCACAAGCTTGACGTGCTTTCTTCCATTTATGGAAGTAAAACAGCATAATATGGCAAAAATGCACAGTTTGGTCTTCTCTTTTCAACTTGCTATAAAATCTCCAAAACTCAACCAAATTGCTCAATTTTTTTTAGAATGAAGCTAGAATGGTCAGCTGTCAAATGACATTGCAATAACATAGATGCAAATGACTAGTACTTCCAAATATGAACTAGTACCATCGGTCTCAAATGCATCATACGTCATGACTTTTCCGACAACCCAGCATTTTCCATGTAAGCGTCATCTTTCACTTACTTTAATTATTTCCTAAAACATTTTGAAAGAAAGTTCATATGTGATTGTAGGTCAAATGTTGTAAAATCACAGACACACACAGAGAGTAACTCTAAACTAATAAGTTTTTATATACTTTAAAAAATCAGTTTCATTAATTTATGCTCCATATTTATATTATTTATATAAGCCTTATATTGTAATTTTAATTGCTGTATCCTAAGTTTAACAGAAAGATGCTAGTGAAAGAAATTAATTGATTACAGAAGGTTTTAGTATAAATATATTTTTGATCTCTCATTCCTTTCTATTTTTTATGCACACATTATACTTTTTTAAAGCATCATTTTATCTAGTATTTTATTATGATAACATTTTCTGTTAACATCTTCTAAACCTTATGAAATAATTTCAATTAAAATAACTCCAAGATTTTACACTCCAATTCTAATTGCCATCTGTGGTCAAATGAAACATAACCATATAGTATGGTTGAGTATACTATGTATTTATATGACTCTCTCTACATATATAATGTAAAATTTGCTCTCCCAAACAATGCTAAATTCAAGTATAATAGTTCTTCACTCTTAATAGTTTCATTGATGACCTTTGGCAGTTCTATCAAACATAGCTGCAGGGACCTTTCAATTTCAAAAGAACACTCATTTCTCTAAGAAATTGTACAGTGAAACCAGAGAAAGCCTTTATTTATAAAAATCTAAATGTTTGACATTTGTACATCTAAACTCTTTATTGGGTATACAAATGTATAACAAACATAACTAAGCCATAGATACTTTGTCCCTTAATGTAAGATTGGTTAAAACTGTAATGAAATTAGTTTATTACATATTTTAATGGTTTCTGATATTTAGCAAAACTAAGGAAATATTAAATGTGTTTATTTATTATAAATGTTCTTATAAGAAATTGTAGAGGAAAATACTGCCTGTCATTCATGGATACAAGTATTCTAGCACACTAACAATTATTTTTCATTCCAAAAATACTATATAGATTTATACAATGAACAGTTCTGGGTGTCAATCATGCAACTTTATCTTCAGAAACAACTGTTCTGAAGTATACTAGCAATTTATTTAATCATAACTGGGAAAATGAAGGAACTGCACACAATGAAAGATATCACACATGAATGAAAATCACAGTGAACATATTTTTATTTTGTAAAAAATGTATAACTATTTGGATGCACATTCATTATGCAGACTTTAGTTTCATAACTAGCTCTTTATTATTCACAGACTAACAAAGGGCTGTACATTTCTGCTGAGTCATGTTAATTTTCTGAATATCCTTTTGTAGTTTTTAACTTCATATGGAAAAAAAGGCTAGTTATTTTAAATTTACATGAACATTTATCTCATATATGTGTCTCTAGTGTCTTTATATGATTTATATGTTCAGCACATCAGTTCAAATATTATTAATCACTAAAATCTTTAAACAGAATTTATATTGAGTAAAAGCTTACTTCAATTTGTGCACAGTATACATTAATTTTAAATAACCACAGTAACTACTTTTTAATTTAATTTCATTTTTGTTCATTCAAAATACTATTATATATACTCAATTGCTCTTCATCAACTGCTTTATTTGCTGGCTTTATTTTTAAAAATATATCCGAACAAATTAATGCAAGGCTCACTTCTGGCATTAATATATTCACTGCACAACTCACCTAACAAATGTTCACTGTTCAATTCTGCTCAAGTGATGCATGAATAACTCTCTATAAAATTTGCTAAAGATAACATATATTACAGAAATAATTTCTTGACAAATATTGCCCTTACTCTCTTCTTTTTTTCTTGTTGAACCAATATCTTATTTTCAAAAAAATTTTTTTCACATAATTTAACACTGCAAAACCTCATTAAGAAAAAATGAGCTTGTTCAAAGCAGTACATTACTTAAAGGACATAGAATTCCTGACCAAATTGCATGTTCTATTTTCCTTTAACAGAAATATTAGGGCTTCTGCATCATCTTTACATAATTATTTTCTGGGATCACCTTTTATCAACCACATTTTACTATTTGCTAGTATTGGGATAATATGAGAAAATTTTATCATGTCAATAATATTTCATGAACAAATTCATAGTTAACATAAAGCATACATTATTATAAAATTCTATTGCTTTAAACTGCACCTTATACATACCAAAATAAGTGATAGATAACTTTTTGTTTTCATGGATCTAAGGATACTAAAATAGGAACAGAAAACATTATTTATTCAGGTATCATTTTAACAATTTGACTCGGTAACAGGAATGTGGAACTAATACAGTTCATATTATTACTTCTACTGCCTTTAGAAATAGCAGAAAATTAAATTATTAGTCTACCAAAGTAACAGCTTCATTGCATGTAAAGATAGATAGATTTTTACTATTACAAAACTTCTTTCTCACTATTTTCCAAATTGGATAAAAACAAAGAAAGAGACAATATTTCTCATAATAAATAATTGTCAATTGAGTTCCTGTTATATATTTGGGCAGGATTTTATTCATCACATTTCAGGAAAGTGAGAGATCACTGAGTATTCATGCTATTAGTGGTGTGTGTGTGTGTGTGTGTGTGTGTGTGTGTGTGTGTGTGTGTGTGTAGATTATTACATATTTCAAAGAATATTCTTATATGGTTTTCCTTCTCTCCGATATCATATCCATTCCTGGCCACCTTGCATCTGCACTATAAATTCTGCTATGAAAACATTTTCAGCTAACCCATTCCATCAAAATTCTTTCCTCATACAATCTAATACAGCATTATTTGAAAATTAATATTATTCATCATTCTTTGAAGCTAAGAATATGCCACCGTGTTTTATTGTAATACGGAGTCGGAAAATTAAGTTCATGAATTCATCCTAGAAAAAGTGCTACATACCTCATTGCTGAATATCACTATGGTCACTTTCGAAGTACTCTCCTTGGGAAGCTTCGCTAGCACCTCATCCACCCTTCAAAGCAATTATGGAACTCTGTTTCTGGATGGCCATCAAAGCTGTCATCATATTACCCTTGATGTCCTGAATGTCATCAAATTGTCTTCCTTTCAATATTTCCTTAATCTTTGGGTAAAGAAAGAAGTCATTGGGGGCCATATCATGTGAGTAGGAAGGATGTTCCAATACAGTTCTTTCTTTACTGGCTAAAAAACACCCTCACAGACAGTGCCATGTGAGCTGGTGCATTGTCATTATGCAAGACCCATGAGTTGTTGGCAAAAAGTTCAGGTCATGTAACTGTTTCACGCAGCCTTTTCAGCACTTCCAAATAGCAAACTTGGTTAACTGTTTGTCCAGTTGGTACAAATTCATAATGAATCATCCCTCTGATGTCAGAAAAGGTTAGCAGCATCATTGCAACAGATTCGCGAACTTAATTGGCAGATTAAGTTTAAGAAAATTTAAGAAAAAATCATAGCATTATTTTGAATTTATGATATAACAAGTTACTTTAAAATAATTTAGTGATATATGATATGCGTGGATACATGTATAAATGTGTATAGTCTGTGCATGTTATTTATATGTATTTACTTATATGTATGTTAGAGTTAATACATTTTCATATAAACAATACTGTAGTATCTACAGATGGCTTATTATATTTAATAAGTTTTAACAAAGTTTCTGGATGCAAAGTAGATACATAAAATTAATTACATTTTAAACACTAGGTACAATGAGTGAGAAAAAGTAATATAAAATACTAATTGTATTTATAATAAAATTATAACAAATCAGGAATATATCTGTTAGAGAAATAAAGAGAAATAAATGGAGAGAAATGTAAAGGTCAGGGATATAAAGATTCAATAATGAAAATAGCCTATAGATTTAATAGACTCTCAAATTGACCTATAGATTTAATTAAATGAAATGAAAACAATCTTTAGTGGAACTCATCAAGTTAATATTGAAATTCACATGGAAGTGCACAGAACCATGGAAAAAATGTTTTTTTTTAAAGAGTCATTATGGCTATATGGTATTGACATAAGCATGGACAAATAAACTCATGGAATATATAAAGAAATCCATCTATAGAACCCTAGCAAAATGTGGACTCGAAACAAGAAAATGTAAGAGAATGTTTTTACTGCTTCAAGATACAAAGTATTAATAAATAAGATGCAAAATGTGGAAATCTTAAAAAATATACTGATAAATTTAACTATGCTATAATTGGGAGAAATTATATGCAGCACAAATATCTTTAAAGAATTAATATATAGACTATATAAAGAGGTATAAATCCAGTAGAAAATGTGCTATAAAGTTTAACTGGTACTTCACCAAAAAAAAAAAATGTGTGTATATATATATATATATATATATATATATATATATATATATGAATAGCTACAATCTTATGAAAGAACAACTAAATTGAGTAGTAATCACAGATTTAAACTTTAAATCACAATTCACATTCTATAAATTAGAAACAAAATAGCATTCAAAGTTTAATATCAAGTTCTTGTGAGATGATAGGTCTAGAGGGACATTTATACACTGTTGATGGGAGTGTAAATCTGTACGATAGGTTTACATGAGGCAATAGAACATTCTCCCAACCCCAGCTCCCAAGCCATTTTGGGTTTGGGGATTTGGTCATTTACAAAAGAAAGATTGCCGATTGATGAAATAGGACTCTTTATGAGTAATTTCAGGAAAAAAATTGCAAGAAAAGGGTAAAGGTTTTGAAAATAACTTTTTTTTTAAAAAAAACAATCTGTTGTAAATATTCATTAACTGTAATTGATGAGTGAAACTCAAAATTGATATGTGGCCTAGATAAATGAGTTATAGTTGAAGCCTGAGAATATTGTCAAATTGATAAGAAGGACATAATATAAAAAAACAAGACATTCATGGATGGTTCCCTGAAAATAATTATTGTTATCAGTGGAAAAATAGGTGAAAGGGAACACAAGAAAGGAGGGAATCAAAATAAAATTGATAATCAGTGAATGAAGGGTCTCAGAAGCCAAAGGAGAATCTTTAAGGAAGATGAGGACTGAATTCCCCAGTGAAGGTGCAATTTGAAAGAGAAATGAAAACTAATTTTTTATAAAGAATTTTGTATTGACTTAGATTTAGGAAATTATATTTTGTGGGTTTTTTTGAATGGGTTCATATTAAAACTGTATCTGTTATATTTACCCCTATCATTGGCTTCTTCATGACAAGACACAAGAACTTATCCATTAAATCATGGGTGTAAGAAAGCTTTCTAACACCATTTCTGCGTATTTTGAAATTAAATATTATCACCATATTTGAAAAACTCTTTAACTTTTAACACCCCTACTTTGTCCTTTGTCCTTCATATTAGATTATTAGGCTAAATATCCATATATTCACATAAAATAAAGAAGTCACTGATTGTTTTTACTTGACAATTTGGTTAGCTGTAGCTCTATAAAGTAGCAATTTTCAAACAGATGCTTATGTAGGTCAGAATGCCAAATTTAACATTTTATAGTTAGAAATGTATTTACATATTGCCATCTATATTTATTGTGTGAATTACTAGTTAATTTGAGTACTAGTGCTATACACTTAAAAAACTGATGTGAAAGATATTATTTCAATAACTGACTACCTAGGTACTTGATGTTGACGTTTTTCTCTTTTTTGTAAATATTTAAAATAACTTTGCTTAAATTGATTGACCTTGTTTCCTCAAACTCATACCCTCTATATACAGGTATACCTGGAAACATTATCTCATGTTGATCAGACAGAGTAAAGATCACATCTGTTCTCCTATATTAAATACTTTATACACATGTATCATATGTATGGGAAGAAAATTGAAACAAAATAAAAATACAAATAACTCACTTTCTTTCTAATTCCTAGATAATTTTCATTATTCATTTCCAATATGGAGAACTTTAAAGGATAATACACAGTTGAATAACAATCTATTATCTTTCCCTGGAGAAGTCTATTCTGACTTGTAGGTTACTGTGGCATCGGAAAATTATTATCATGTCTAATCTTAGTAAAATTTTAATTTTAGAAAGTGGCTATCAACAGTTATTTTTTTCCCAATCAAAACTTTTATCCTGGAAAAATATATGTAACAGTCAAAATTATACCATATGAACAAATTCCAGTATCTTGTGTGCTATCTTCAGATGATAATGTTCACATTAGAATCTTAGACTTTTAAGATTATATATATATGNTGTTCCCATGGTAAAATTGAAAGGGTCTACAGTGTTACCCGGCATGCGGTTGGCATTGTTGTAAACAAACAAGTTAAGGGCAAGATTCTTGCCAACAGAATTAATGTACGTATTGAGCATATTAAGCACTCTAAGAACTGAGTCTCGCGTTGTCACAATGGAACACAACTCCTTTACAATTAACAAGCTCTGGACATTTCTGGATGATGGATTCGTTCAAACTGTCCAATTGCCAAAGGTACATATTCGAATTGATTGTTTGGTTCCTTGGTAGGAGCTCGAAAAACACGACACATTTAAAATCCCACCACACTGAGAGCATAACCTTCCTCTGATGAACGTCTGCTTTCGATGTCATTTGAGGCGAATCATCACGTTGGGACCAAGACCGTTTGCACACCATACTGTTGTAAACTATCCACTTCTCATCACCAGTTATCAGTCACTTCAAAAAAGAATTGTTTTTTTTTACGTTTAATGAGCATATTGCAGATGTTTATACATGGCATCAAATGAATTCCTTTGAGTTCATGTGGAACCCAAATATTGGGCTTACTTACCTATCCCAGCTTCTTCACGTGGTCATGAATGCTTGAATGATGGATGTTCAATGATTCTTCAATCTCTCATGTGGTGTAACACAGGCTAGACTCCATCAATGCCTTCATTTTGTCGTCATCAACCTCGGTGGGCCTCCATGACCAAGGAAGGTCATTGAGATCAAAATCACCAGCACGGAATTTTGTGAACCATGGTTGGCACTGACGTTCTTGTAGAGCATTGTCAACGTAAACTTTATGCAACTTTTCACAAGCTTGACGTGCTTTCTTCCATTTATGGAAGTAAAACAGCATAATATGGCAAAAATGCACAGTTTGGTCTTCTCTTTTCAACTTGCTATAAAATCTCCAAAACTCAACCAAATTGCTCAATTTTTTTTAGAATGAAGCTAGAATGGTCAGCTGTCAAATGACATTGCAATAACATAGATGCAAATGACTAGTACTTCCAAATATGAACTAGTACCATCGGTCTCAAATGCATCATACGTCATGACTTTTCCGACAACCCAGCATTTTCCATGTAAGCGTCATCTTTCACTTACTTTAATTATTTCCTAAAACATTTTGAAAGAAAGTTCATATGTGATTGTAGGTCAAATGTTGTAAAATCACAGACACACACAGAGAGTAACTCTAAACTAATAAGTTTTTATATACTTTAAAAAATCAGTTTCATTAATTTATGCTCCATATTTATATTATTTATATAAGCCTTATATTGTAATTTTAATTGCTGTATCCTAAGTTTAACAGAAAGATGCTAGTGAAAGAAATTAATTGATTACAGAAGGTTTTAGTATAAATATATTTTTGATCTCTCATTCCTTTCTATTTTTTATGCACACATTATACTTTTTTAAAGCATCATTTTATCTAGTATTTTATTATGATAACATTTTCTGTTAACATCTTCTAAACCTTATGAAATAATTTCAATTAAAATAACTCCAAGATTTTACACTCCAATTCTAATTGCCATCTGTGGTCAAATGAAACATAACCATATAGTATGGTTGAGTATACTATGTATTTATATGACTCTCTCTACATATATAATGTAAAATTTGCTCTCCCAAACAATGCTAAATTCAAGTATAATAGTTCTTCACTCTTAATAGTTTCATTGATGACCTTTGGCAGTTCTATCAAACATAGCTGCAGGGACCTTTCAATTTCAAAAGAACACTCATTTCTCTAAGAAATTGTACAGTGAAACCAGAGAAAGCCTTTATTTATAAAAATCTAAATGTTTGACATTTGTACATCTAAACTCTTTATTGGGTATACAAATGTATAACAAACATAACTAAGCCATAGATACTTTGTCCCTTAATGTAAGATTGGTTAAAACTGTAATGAAATTAGTTTATTACATATTTTAATGGTTTCTGATATTTAGCAAAACTAAGGAAATATTAAATGTGTTTATTTATTATAAATGTTCTTATAAGAAATTGTAGAGGAAAATACTGCCTGTCATTCATGGATACAAGTATTCTAGCACACTAACAATTATTTTTCATTCCAAAAATACTATATAGATTTATACAATGAACAGTTCTGGGTGTCAATCATGCAACTTTATCTTCAGAAACAACTGTTCTGAAGTATACTAGCAATTTATTTAATCATAACTGGGAAAATGAAGGAACTGCACACAATGAAAGATATCACACATGAATGAAAATCACAGTGAACATATTTTTATTTTGTAAAAAATGTATAACTATTTGGATGCACATTCATTATGCAGACTTTAGTTTCATAACTAGCTCTTTATTATTCACAGACTAACAAAGGGCTGTACATTTCTGCTGAGTCATGTTAATTTTCTGAATATCCTTTTGTAGTTTTTAACTTCATATGGAAAAAAAGGCTAGTTATTTTAAATTTACATGAACATTTATCTCATATATGTGTCTCTAGTGTCTTTATATGATTTATATGTTCAGCACATCAGTTCAAATATTATTAATCACTAAAATCTTTAAACAGAATTTATATTGAGTAAAAGCTTACTTCAATTTGTGCACAGTATACATTAATTTTAAATAACCACAGTAACTACTTTTTAATTTAATTTCATTTTTGTTCATTCAAAATACTATTATATATACTCAATTGCTCTTCATCAACTGCTTTATTTGCTGGCTTTATTTTTAAAAATATATCCGAACAAATTAATGCAAGGCTCACTTCTGGCATTAATATATTCACTGCACAACTCACCTAACAAATGTTCACTGTTCAATTCTGCTCAAGTGATGCATGAATAACTCTCTATAAAATTTGCTAAAGATAACATATATTACAGAAATAATTTCTTGACAAATATTGCCCTTACTCTCTTCTTTTTTTCTTGTTGAACCAATATCTTATTTTCAAAAAAATTTTTTTCACATAATTTAACACTGCAAAACCTCATTAAGAAAAAATGAGCTTGTTCAAAGCAGTACATTACTTAAAGGACATAGAATTCCTGACCAAATTGCATGTTCTATTTTCCTTTAACAGAAATATTAGGGCTTCTGCATCATCTTTACATAATTATTTTCTGGGATCACCTTTTATCAACCACATTTTACTATTTGCTAGTATTGGGATAATATGAGAAAATTTTATCATGTCAATAATATTTCATGAACAAATTCATAGTTAACATAAAGCATACATTATTATAAAATTCTATTGCTTTAAACTGCACCTTATACATACCAAAATAAGTGATAGATAACTTTTTGTTTTCATGGATCTAAGGATACTAAAATAGGAACAGAAAACATTATTTATTCAGGTATCATTTTAACAATTTGACTCGGTAACAGGAATGTGGAACTAATACAGTTCATATTATTACTTCTACTGCCTTTAGAAATAGCAGAAAATTAAATTATTAGTCTACCAAAGTAACAGCTTCATTGCATGTAAAGATAGATAGATTTTTACTATTACAAAACTTCTTTCTCACTATTTTCCAAATTGGATAAAAACAAAGAAAGAGACAATATTTCTCATAATAAATAATTGTCAATTGAGTTCCTGTTATATATTTGGGCAGGATTTTATTCATCACATTTCAGGAAAGTGAGAGATCACTGAGTATTCATGCTATTAGTGGTGTGTGTGTGTGTGTGTGTGTGTGTGTGTGTGTGTGTGTGTGTGTGT
>NW_017731812.1:1008412-1016375 GCF_001890085.2 Hipposideros armiger | reverse complement strand
GAGCACCTCTTTTAATTGCAGAAGTTAAATGTGACTTGTATTCATCTTTTCTTATTGATATATGTTGAGTATTACGATTTTAATACAGTTTTCCTATCTTAAAATGTGTATATATATATATATATATATATATATATATTTATGTATATTTATGTATGTATATCAACAAATATGGTGAATGTTTAAATTTTAAAAACTTATTATAGTAAAAAATTGTTGTAGTAAAAGACACATTGCCTTTAATCCCCCTCAAAATACTCCCCCTCGCTTCAAACACAGTAATCCCATCATTCTTGCCACTTTCTGAATCAGGTCTGAAAGTCCTCTTTCATGAGTGTCTTTAGTTGCACAGTCATGGCTGCCTTGATGTCCTGAATCGATTCAAACCTCTTACCTTTCATGGTCATTTTGACTTTGGGGAAGAGCCAGAAGTCTGACAGTGCCAGATCCAGTGAATAAGGTGGATGAGGACACACCGTAATGTTTTTATTTGACAGAAATTATCGTACCAGAAGCGATGTGTGACATAGGGCATTGTCAAGATGGATGGTGAAACTGTTTGCCCATTTCATGTTAATATGTTTTTCATGATCCATGATTTACGGCACACTTTAAAACACATCGTCTCTCAACTGTAGCTAACACCCAACTGACTGCACAGAACAAGTTGAAACTTGTCAAACACTGTTACTAAGGTTCAGGGTGAGGCTTCCCACATTAAAGATCCCTGCCTTTCCATTGGATGACACTCAGCAGCAGCATTCACTATATTGTTTGATCACACTTCGTATATAATATATGCTAGGTTTTGGAACATCACAATCTTAAAAAATGAGATCATACTAATGATACTTTCTTTGTGTCTTAATTACTTTGTGATACTTATCTGCAGTGGTGGTGAACTGGAGTAGCCCTAATTCTCTTCTTAGTGTTATATGGCACAGATAAATCACATGTTTTTCTATTGATGGGAATTCTTTATTTCTACATGTTTTTCTGTGAACTATTGTGCTTTTATTTATAGATTTCAAGGACAAAACTGTGGAGTCTTGGTTGACAAGAATATATGCGTCTCTGTATGTTTGTGTGTGTTACGTACATTCTAAAATTTAATAGAGGTTTCCAAAATTGCTTTTGAATTTAATGTAACAGTTCACATTTCTCATAACATTGAATGACAGTACCTTTCACTCTCCATTTCTGCAAACAATACATGTTATAGCTCTTGTTTACTTCTTCCAGACTCATGCAACATAAAATGATATATGATTATTATTATAATTTCCATTTGCAAAGTTAGTAGTGAACTTGACCATCATTTTATAATTTTTGGCACTTTGGATTCTTTGCTCTATAAACTGTCTATTCATAACATTTTGTCATTTTCCATTTTTTTCTTTTACTTGTCAATGTGTAAGACCTTTTTAAATAACATAAATATTAGTCGTTTGTCTAATACATAAATGAATTATTTTCTAGATATACTGCTTTCTTATTGTTTGTTATTGGCATTTCATCATGCCTATGTTTTAATTTAAAAAATAATCAAATATGTTTGTATTTTTATAACATCTGGGGTTCCCATTGTTGCAAATATAGTCTAGATTTCCTTGACAGTTTTTATTAATTTATCAGATGTGAGCATTTAATTCTCTTGTATGTGCACATATGTGTGTGAATGTGTGTATTAATTGCCTTCAATGTATATATTAATTTTGGAAGTTTCAGCATTTTTAAGTTTCAGATACTTTTTGCCAAGAACATGAAAGTAAGGAATGAATTTCCATTTACTCATACCTTCTATTTTGACCCTCAAAAAATATTATTACACAGGAATCTCTACAAATGACCAGTAGCCTTCCTGTTAAACCTTTATAGCATTGTGTCTATGGAGAATAGATTACTTAATGTATTTCTATTTCTTTGTGTTCATCACTAAGATATAAAAAGCCAACTTTATAAAAGTAAGTTTTGAACATAAAATGTGTCTCTTGGATTTTCAAAAATTTTAATCACATAATCCAAAGTAAATTGTTATATCTCCTTTTAGATATTACTAAATATAACTATTCTTTGTCTCAAAACGTGGCCCAAATGGTTATTTAAAAATGTATATATTTAAATATATGTATACACACACACGCACACACACACACACACACACACACACAGCACATACACATACATATACAGGTAAAAGTAGCATAGCATTAAAAATCTTATTCCATATGCATAGTTCTCTTATCTTTAGGGAATCAGTGTGTAGGAAGGAGTAGAGTACAAACTGATGGTCATGAGGGGGCCATGAGGGTTCTATTTCCATTTTCACAATTACTAACTGTATGTCCTTGAGCAATCTAAACCACTTTCACTATCTATAAAATAAGAATAAATCCAATCTCATGATATTTTTTGAGTATCAAACTCTTCAAACGGAGCAATACTTACTTCTTTAACTCTTTAGCAAAAACTTTAATTTTTTTAGATTTAACTTTATAGGGGTGACAATGGTTAACACAACTACATAGGTTTCTAGTGTACAGTTCTATAATACATCATCTTTATATTGCATTATGTCTTCACCACCCAGAGTCAGTTCTCCTTCCATCACCATATATTTGACTCCCTTTATCCTCTTCTACCACCCTCCCTCCCTGCTTACCCTCTGGTAACCACTAAATTGTTGTCTGTGTCTATGAGTTTTTGTTTGTCTTGTTGCTTTGTTTCCTTCTGCTTCATATCCCACATACGAGTGAGGTCATATGGTTCTCGACTTTTTCTATCTGACTTATTTCACTTAGCATAATAATCTCTGATACAGCCATTATGGAAAACAGTATGAAGGTTCCTCAAAAAATTAAAAATAGAATTACCATAATTTTGAAAATTACAGCTGGCATTTAATATTATATTAGTTTCAGGTGTACAGTATAGTGGATATGTGTGTGTGTGTGTGTGTGTGTGTGTGTGTGTGTATATATATATATATATATATATATATATATATANATATATATATATATATATATATATATATATATATATATATATATATATATAGTATTTTTCTAGAGAATAAGAAACTTGGACCCCAGAGAGGATAAGAGACTTGTCCTAAATGATGACATTAACTATTTAGTATCTGAGCTATGATTAGAACTCAAGATAACTGACCCAGTTACAGTACTTGCTACTTCAACACACTATCTTCCATAAATAATCCTTTCAATTAAAACACAAATGTGAATCCTTGTGAAACAACAACTGACTTACACAAATACTTCAGAATTTAAAATTTTAAAAAGTCAACATGGAATAAAATAAAAAGCAGCAAACATCTTGCATCTCTAGGTTTTTAATATAGTTACATGTGCTTTCTTTGGAATGAACATTGTTTTCAAACTTATATCAAGTGACTTTCCCTAGTGCTGTTTTAAATCTATCATTGAATTAAGAATTTATCACTCCAAAACATTTTCAAGATTTAATATCCTTTATGTCTAGCCTACTCTTGTTTTGGATATTGGACATTTATCAACACCAATGAATTTATAACGTCAAGTAATGATGACATGATCCCAATATTAAATGAAAGAGCTTTGTTCCAAAGTGATTTCTGCTAAGTGCAATAGGTTTGCCTTCCAGGCAGTACAAAAGAAAGTTACTTGATCATTGGAACACAGGAGATGACACTAACTCATCACCTAATCACTGTATTTATGCCAAGATGATGTCAATATATCTATTCAATTAGGTTATCACAAAAGTGTTTGTAATTCTTTCATTGAGAATCAGATAACAATCCCAATGGGGTCCATCTCCAATCCTCCAACCAGAGAGAATAAAAATTGTTTTGACTTATCATATGACAAACTCAGAAATACCTCTTCTCCCGATGCCATATCTGCTAAAATCTGTTTAAATCTAGTCACAATGAATGAAAAAAGGCCCCTATTTGTGGCTTAGTATTTATGGAGATATAATTGATACTGAATATGTTTGCAAAGTTATTTTACCAACAGTAGAAAGAAGTGTATATTTGTAAAAATTTAAATAGAGAAGGGTGTGTCATAATAGATAAGAGTATGTATTCTCCTTTCTGGGTTTAAATCCCAGGTTCTCATATGTTAGATGTAAGATATTAGACAAGTTTTTGCTTTTATTTCCTCATCTGTAAAAGAATAATAATAAAAATCTCTACATATATATATATATATATATATATATATATATATCAGAATATTTTGAATTTTGAATAACACAATTCTTTTAAAGGGCTTAGAATATTTCTGGCATATAGTTTGTGATCAATAAGTTACTGTAATTATTATATATATCAAATCTGTGAGCACTCCTGTTTTTTCAATTTTCTTTTTTGCAAAACTATATTGATTTATTAATTGATCAGAACTGTTTAATACATACATGTCACATACAGTACTAGATACCTATGCCTCTCAGCATTGTCTTGCTACATCAGTTATCTGGTCAGCAAAATTGGCAGAGGATACTAAGACTGAATTATCTTATTTGAAGTCAATGAATGGAAAGAATTAGCATAAATAGTGCATTACTGATACACCAGATTTTGGAGTAAGTTCTTTACCTACATCATGTTTTTTTTCCTCCCCCAAAAATACTTTTTACAAATGAAGAAATGAAGCCAGAACATTGAATCAAATTATATCTCTAAATCTAAGAATATCGTCAAAATGCATACCTCAATTTTTTAATTCTAAATACATTGGTGTTTTGTTACATTTGTGTCTTTCCCCTAATTTTTACTCCCATTGTGATAATAAATGTTAGTAACTCCATAAAATTATCCAAAGAAGTTTTGAAAATTTTCCTATATTATAAAGTAGAACAGGGACAGGTATATAGAAAATTCTATATAAATATTTGATTATACTATTAAATTATTTCATTTTCATTTTCTGACTTTTCAGTTTTTTTTAAAAGTACAGAGCAGAGTCTTTTTTTTTTTTTCACCCTTATCATGCCATGGATTCATAGGGAGTGGGCTCCAGCAGCTCAGGCTCCTTTCCTTGGTTCTCACAGAGCGAGCGTCTCTGGGTGGCGCAGTCTGGCGCTTCAGCTGAACCCAGGTACCTTTCTCTTTGGCTTCCTTCTATTGGGTTGTCAGAAAAGTCATGACACATGTTTGTGACAGATGACACTAGTTCATTTTTGGGAGTACTAGAGTCACTCGCATCTATGTTATTGCTATGTCATGTGACAGCTGACCGTTCTAGCTTCATTCTTTAAAAAAAAAAAATGAACGATTTGGTTGAGTTTTGGAGATTTTACAGCAAGTTGAAGATGGAAGACCAAACTGCATTTTTGCCATATTTTACTGTTTTACTTCCATAAAGGGAAGAATGCGCGTCAAGCTAGTGAAAAGGTGCATAAAGTTTATGTTGACAATGCTCTACAAGAAAGTCAGTGCCAACCATGGTTCACGAAATTCCATGCTGGCGATTTTGATCTCAACGACCCGCCTCAGTCAGGGAGGCCCACTGAGGTTGATTACAACAAAATAAAGGCCTTGGTTGAGTCAAACCTGTGTTACATGACAGGAGAGATTGCCGAAACATTGAACATCCGTCATTCAAGCATTCACGACCACCTGAAGAAGCTGGGATATGTAAGCAAGCTCAATATTTGGGTTCTGCATAAATTCAAAGAAGGTCATTTGACGGCACATATAAACATCTGCAATATGCTCATTAAAAATGAGGAAAACGATCCTTTTTTTAAGTGACTGATAACTGGTGATGAGAAGTGGATTGTTTACAACAATGTGGTGTGCAAACGGTCTTGGTCCTGACGTGATGATTCACCTCAAACGACATTGAAAGCAAACATTCATCAGAGGAAGGTTATGCTCTCAGTGTGGTGGGATTTTAAAAGTGTCGTGTTTTTCGAGCTCCTACCAAGGCACCAAACAATCAATTTGAGTGTGTACTGTCAGCAATTGGACAATTTGAACGAATCCATCATCCAGAAATGTCCAGAGCTTCTGAATTGTAAAGGAGTGTGTTCCATCGCGACAACGCGAGACCACACACAAGTTTGATCACCCATTAAAAATTATTTGAGCTTGGATGGGATGTGTTGCCACACCCACCATATTCACCAGACCTTGTGCCATCAGACTTCCACTTGTTTCGCTCTTCAAAACTCCTTGTGTGGTATAACATTCAATTCAGATGAAGCTGTAAATCAGCACCTTGTTCAGTTTTTCGCAAATAAAGAGAGGTGCTTCTATGAATGAGGAATTATGAAGCTCACTGAAAGATGGCAAAACGTTATCAAACAAAACGGGCAATATATCATTGATTGATCTTTGTTGCTTATCTAAATAAATGGCCTTTGAAAAACACAGACAAAATACATCATGACTTTTCCGACAACCCAATAGTACTTATCCCATCTGTGATTAAAAAGACTTTTAGGAAGAAGATGTTTTAATTATGTTATGGAAAAGGAAAAAATGACATTATGATAGTGATGAGGATACTGATAAAAATAAAAGGTAGACACTTACTGAGTACTTACTGTCCGCTAGGTAATCTGACACTTTACTAGTATTATCTGATGTAGTGCCCACAGCAACCCTATGTGGTAGAATATTGTTATTTTTGTTACATATGTGAAAACATTTAAACTTTAAAATATCAAACTGTTTCCCTCAAATGGCTCAGATACTAAATGGCAGAGCCAGGTTTAAATCGTGGTCTGCATTATTTTATCTCAGGAATGATACACATGTTAAAGAAGATGAAGAGGGTTTGGAAGAAAGGCAGGAAGAGCAAGATCTGGCAGAAATGGAAAAATTTATCACTATTCTCTCTATTAGATTTTGAAATAACTATTTTTTCAGAGCATGTTCACAAATATTTAGTGAAAAATTACTTCATATCCAAACATCCAGAAAACAATATCTAGAATTCAGCTCGAGAGAATTTATATAGTAACCTAAACTCACATATTGAAAAGATAATGCACCATCAAATAGGATATCAAAATATTTATCCAGGTTTTTTTTTTTTTTTTGCTTGAATTGTATAGTCACTAGATGAACTTATGATTTGGAAAATAGAACAGACATTCAAATATGAAATGTTTTTTTTCTAACCACCAGAAGCATGCTCTTAGGTCAATTTCATATTTTAAAGTGAATTATATGAAAAAACAAACAAACAAACTTTTCTCTAAAAAAATTAGTATCTCTAACTTGAAGAATTAAATAATGATGGCTAAAGAGTATTATGTTAATAAGAGATGAAAAATTTAAGGAAAAGCATAGTATTATTTTCAACTTTGGATATAACAGCTGTTAATAATAAATAATATGAGTGAGAGTGTATATAATCACATATAGTCCAAGTACATATTATTGCATGTGTATACAACATATGTATACATTAAGTAGAATATGTTTGTGTTATTACATTTACACAAACACAAATTATACATCCATACATATATGTTCATGAATATAATAAATGCAATACCATAGCCATGCTTTTTGTGTGCATGCCCTTCATTTTCCATATTGGCAATTTGATTCTTTTCCTCTGTGCTCATACTCCTAAAATCCTATACAAATATATGTTAGTACATTTATACAAAAACAGTAGATTAATAAATATATGTGTATCAGGGGTGCCAAAAATACGTATACTAGTGGACACTTAGGTCAATGTTGCTCAAGCTAGTAGCTCGCCATAATCAGAAGTGTCGACACTGATGGTAACCACTTTGAGCACCTCTTTTAATTGCAGAAGTTAAATGTGACTTGTATTCATCTTTTCTTATTGATATATGTTGAGTATTACGATTTTAATACAGTTTTCCTTTCTTAAAATGTGTATACATTTTTTTGGCTATATATATATATATATATATATATATATATATATTTATTTATGTATGTATATCAACAAATATGGTGAAT
>NW_017731812.1:966349-1005141 GCF_001890085.2 Hipposideros armiger | reverse complement strand
ATATATATATATATATATATATATATATATATATATATATATATATATATATATATATATATCCCATCTATATCTAATCATCTATAGATGCACATGTTGGCTATTGTATATGAAATGTCCTTCTTTGTCTCTTGTTATAGCCTTTGATTTATAGCCTATTTGGTCTGATTTAAGTATTGCTACCACAGCTTTTTTTTTTTCTTCCTTTACCCAAAATACATTTTTCTGTCCTTTTACTTTTAGTGTGTATGTCTTTGGATCTGTAGTGTCTCTTGTAAGCAGCATATATATATGGGCTTTCTTTTCTTCTCCATTCAGCCACCCTATGGCTTTTGATTGGAGCATTTAATCAATTTACACTTAAAGTAATTATTGAAAGGTGTGTACTTATTGCCATTTTATTATTCCTGTTTTTATCTTTTTTTGTTCTTCTTAAAGAATTCCCTTTAACATTTCTTATAATATAGGTTTGGTGGTGGTGAACTCCTTTAGCTTTTTCTTGTCTGGGAAGCTCTTTATCTTTCCTTCAATTCTAAATGATAGCTTGGCTGGGTAAAATACTCTTGGCTTTAGGTCCTTGCTTTACATCACCTTGACTCTTTCGTGCCAATGCCTTCTGGCCTCTAAACTGTCTGTTGAGAAATTAGCTGACAGTCTTATGGGAGCTCTCTTTTAGGTAACTGACTGCTTTTCTTTTGCTACCTTTAAGATTCATTGTTTGTCATTAATCTTTGTCACTTCATGGTGTGGGATTTAATTATAGTGTGGGATTTTTTGGGTTTGTCTTGTTTGGGAGTCTCTGTGTTTCCTGGGATTGTAGGTCTGTTTCCTTTTCTAGGTTAGGGAAGTTTTCTATATAATTTCTTCAAATAGGTTTTCAATCCCTTGATCTCTGTTTTCCTCTGGTACTCCTGTGAGGTAAATGTTGTCATACTTGAAGTTGTCCCAGAGGTCCCTTAACTATCCTCTTTTTTTTTTTTTAATTTTCTTTTTGGTGTTCTGATTGAGTGTTTTCCACTACGTTGTCTTCCAAATAGGTGACTCAGTTCTATGCTTCATCTCATCTGCTGTTGATTCCATCTAATGGATTCTTCAGTTGTTGTAGTTTTCATTTCTAACTGGCTCTTTTTAATGATTTCTCTTTTTGTGTGCAAGTTCTCGCTGATTTCATGTATTCTTCCTCTATGTTTGTTGAATATCCTTCTAACCAGTGTCTGGATCTCTGCATCGGGTAGACTGCTTGCCTCCTGGAGCTGTGTCCTAGTCTTTCATCTGGGACATGTTTCTTTCTTTCTTCATTTTGGCTGCCACCCTGTTAGTGTTTCTATGCATTAGGTAGAGCTGCTGTGTCTCCCAGTATTGGCAGGGTGGCCTTATACAGTAAGTATCCTATGGGGTCCAGTTTGGCAGGCTTCCTGATCTTCTGAGCCGGGTGCTTCAGTGGCATCCCTGTGCGAGTTGTATTTGCCCTCCTGTTGTAGTTGAGCCTTCATTGTTGTTGGCACATCCTGTTGAATTGACCCTCAGGCTGACTGGCTGTAAGGACTGGCCTTGATTACAATGGACAAGCTGTGGTGAGGGGGCTGAGCCCACAGAGTGGGATTCACTGTAGTGCGGCTCTGGGGCCTATAGAGTCTACCCTTGGAGTGTGTTGTTTGTGGAGCTATTATAATTTGGAAGTGCTTTGGTGTGATCTTAATTGGGCCACCAAGTGTGTTGAATCTGAGGCCTCTTGGGAGGGTGTTTGCTTGTGTTCAGCAACTGCTTGTGCTTAGCCTGGGGCCACCTGGTAAGAGCTATATAGTGATTTGTGGCGGTAGCTGCCTGTGCTGGACTTGGACACACCTGGCAGAGGATATGCTGTTAACTGAGGCCAGCTGCCACTACTGCCACAAACTGCTTAGCAAGAGGCACAGCGCATGCTGAGGCCAGCTGCTGTTTGTCTGGTTTTTGTGGACCTTTGAGAAATTTTAGGAAAGTCAGAAGTATGGGCTGAGGCTGGCAGCTTGTGAGGAACAGCCTCTGAAAGCAGTTCAGGCTTGTGTATGGGTTGGCTAGGGAAGGTTCTCAGGGAATCACTAAGGCAGGTGAATTGAATGGAGACTCAGATATGGTATCTGCCTGCACCTGCCAGCTCTGTGGGGGAATATTTCAACAAAGGGACAATGGCTCTGCCCAGCAGTTTAGTCCCTGAGAGAGCTGCTCCTCCATCCCTCTCCCTGAAACCAGACAATTCAGTTCTTCTCTGTATGTCCCTGGTGCTTTTTGAGCTGCTGCCCCAGCACTGAAGCTCAGAGCAAGTGAGACATCAGTGAGTAAGTCAGATTCATGCACTCTTTAAGAGGAATACCGAGGACTCCAGCAGCCCTCCATTTCACCTGGACAGAATCCCCACTGATTTTCATAGCCGATATTGTAGGGACTCCTCTTCTTGGCACTGGTGGTCTGGTCTGGGGAGCTTGTGGGGCTAGGACCCCTCACTCCTCAGGGAGGACCTCAACAGCTGAGATATCCCTCACAATTTTTAACCACCCCATGTGGGTGTGGGGACAGCCAGTTTCTCTTCTCCACCCCTCCTACAAGTCTCCAAGTGGCTTCTTCTTTATATCCTTAGTTATAGGAGTTCTGTTCAGCTAGTCTTTAGGTGGTTCTCAAAGATGATTGTTCTATAATTTAGTTGTGTTTTATATGTGTTCATGCAAGGAGGTGAGCACAGCATTCCTTTTACTCTTTATCAAATTGTATTATGCAGGCATTTAGAATTACTCAAGCATAATTTATCTCTAAAGGCTAAACTTGAGATTATAGAGACAACACCTTATTTCAATTGTTGAAGCTTCTATTTATCTTAAAATCTACCATGCCATTATACTCCAGCAGTAAAAAGCAAAAAGCGTAAGTGAAAAGTGCATATTAAAAGTTTTGGGATATTTATAATAAACTAAGAATGCAAAGAAATAAACTTATAGAACATTATATTGGGTTGTTGGAAAACTCATGATGCATTTTTGCAATGAAAAACAGAAAATAATACGTCATGACTTTTCCGACAACCCAATATTTCATGTCACATGAATCTTGGGAAAATGATACGTAATAGGATAAATGATATGTAATCAATCTTAGAATTGATTTATGATAAGCAATTGAGATTTTTTTAGTAAGGTGTACAATACTCAATAGACAATATTTTTATAATAATGTCAACAAAATGAAATGCCAATTAAATAGCCACTGTTTATTGTATTTAATTTAACAACTTTTAAAAGGTTTATAATTGAAGCTACTTACTATACCTGATATATTCATATTAGCAATTTTTTAATTTAATGATTTAATATTTAAATAATATCTATATTTAATCTAGATGTTGCCAAAAACTGACAGTAACTTCCACAATATCACAATAGGAAATATTATAATAACTTTAAAATTTGGGGTAATAGTAGATGTTGTCACAATACTTTGTTAAAACATTTTAGCAACACATTTCATATAAAAAGAGAAATTGACATTTTTAGAGACTTTGCCTTGTAACTGAGAAATCAGGCTCTGAAACATATAAGTGTGAGTTCTGAAGTGTAACTATCATAGCTAATATCAACATACTACCTTCTTTGAAGATAAGTGTAGGGGAGGAATAATAATTTTCCCTTTATCCTTCTAGGTCCTTAGTTGAAATCTCTCCCTGTAATAAAAAAAAACAGATTAACAGGAGAAATACTAACAGAAGTTTTATAATATGTATACATACTGTATACATGGGAGGTGCCCTGGAAAACTGAGTAACCCCCAAAAAAATATCCAGAACCTCCACTTTAGATACTATCTTTTGCTAAAGACAGAAAAAGATGTTGAGGGAGGGTAGGGGAGCTAGTTATGGGAGGTTATCAGGCAAAGCATAGTAAACTACGGTATGGTTGTGAATGTAGATTAAATTTAGTTGCTTTCTTTATTGATAAAAGAGTTTCTAGAGATTTAGTCATTCCCCTCTTCTTAGCACAGAGAGGGAAAGACCCTTATGAATGGAGATTTCCCTTATAAATGAAAATGCCTCTTTTGGAGGGGTAACTTCTATGTGATTTTTAGAGATCCTCCTGTCTGTTGTTTCTTAAAAATAATTAGTTCATAGTAATCCTTATGCCAAACAGGCATATTTCAGGGTGACATTCTGCTTCTTTTCATAGGTAAGGTGGCAGGTATAATTGAATTTGACATCATTCTGTGCTAGCTACGTCTAGAGTGACCTCTCTGAAGTATATAATTTTATCATCACACGTTGTTTGTGGCAGAAATCTCTCAGCACCATCTGTCTGAGGTAGGACTCTAAAGCTCTGTAAATTCTGATACTATAAAGCATTCCTAGACTAATTCACAAGAGTGTAAGTTTGATGTTTGACACTCCTCCATTAATTCCAGGGGCACGCCATCCACCCAAGGTTTCTCTAGGGATACCCTCTTGGACACTCATCTTGATTTGAAATTTCTTAATTTATCTCCTAAAAATAAGATTTATTTTTCAATATGAACCATGTACTTAAACCACACTGATGATCATATGGTCTTTTAGATTATTCATGACATTTCTATCAATATGTTCTTTTAAGGAGGAAGTAAAGTGTGCTATTTGAAAACATGAACTTTGAAGACAAAGAACCGAGATATGACTTTTGCTTCTGATAGGTTTTAAACTATTTGGCCTTTGGTACTTCAGGTACTTAAGCTCCAAGCCTATTTCCACTTTTTAAAAAAGAGATAAAACAGAACCTACTTAGAGCAATTGCATGATGAATAAATAAAACAATCTATATGAAATACCTAATCTAAAACTTGGAATGAGCTTAAATTTTTATTTTTCTGCTATGATTATTGTGATAATTAGTATAACAATTAAAATAATAATTATTATTGAGTTTTCTTCTAGGGATGTTTCTTCCCATTATTTTTTCTCTAAATTTCACTTATTCGTGAAGACACAGCTTAAATTCTGTCTAGTCTATAAAGTGTTTTCCAAAATTTTGGCATGATTGACCTCCTTATCTTCTGGAACGCCCACACATATGCACACACACACACACACACACACACACAGACACACACACACAGCTTATAATTATCTTCTTGGTTTTTTCTCTCCTTTTCTCTTTTGTAGTTTGTCATATAGTGTACATATATATGAATAACAGTACCATAAATGAATACCAAATGAAGTTTTTACCTATTATTTGACAATTTTTTTTTTGTTTTTTTGTTTTTGTTTGTTTTTTTTTTTAGCTGAGCCATCCTGCTACCTATTGGCAGCTTAGCGGCTGCTCAGCTCGGGCTGGCCTTGAACCGCTGTTGCTCAGAGCTCAAACTCTTGAGCGAGCTCTTAACCAATTGAGCCATTCGGCCGGCCCTTACCTATTATTTGAGATTGTGTTAAGTTGATAAGTAACAATTTAACACAAGTGGATACAGGCAGACATCTAAGGTGGCTTTTATGTGTCTTCTATTCTCTTTCCCATGTAAGATTTTTACATGTTATGCCATCATTATTAAGCATAATTGCTGAAACTACTTTTCTTTTCAGTTCCTTACCTTTACCATATGGAGCAAAATTGTATCTTTCTAAAGCTGCATGATCTAATGATAAATTGTTGTGCATACCAATTGAACTTTGCTGTCTGAAAATCTTATTTATATTCAACAGCAAAGTTCAGAAATCTTACACTAATATACCTCATAAATATGCTGCATGTGGTTCACCTGAGTATGTTCTGAAGAAATTACTTTTATCTTATTAATTTTTCCAGGAAGTTAATTATAATAATGACATATACACATGTTCTGGACATCTAGGGAAATCGTACAAAGATAAGGATAGTTTAAAGATCTTGCTTTAGGGATAAAGGAGAAAAGGAAAATTATTTTATTTCACTTGGCTTATGAAAAGTAGACAAATATTATTTTAGTTGTTATCCAAAGTAACAATCTAATACATATTTAAGGTTAACAGAATAAGCTAAATCACCTAATCAATATATATTTCTTTATCCCTTATTTGATATTTGGTTTATAGCTCTGACTTTATTTTCCTGGTAGTTTTATATCAAGCCTTCTCCTTGAGAATACAGAAATTATAAAACCAAAATATCAGTTATATGTTTAAATAAAAATATACCCTAATTACAATTTCTAATTTTAAAATAATATAACTCTTGCTTAGTTGATATCTATTTCCCTAACTATAAAGAACAATGCTTATTCTAAATTTCACACAAGAATACATTAATTATTCTTGCTTATCTTCCTAAGGACATTAATTTAGGATTTATAGACTAAATAATTTGCAGACAAATTTTGATTGGACATTTTTGAACCTTTTCATATTTTGTTTTATATTTAAATATCCTCTAACTTTATTGAAATTAGTTAAATATACTTTTAAGAAAAAAATTCTATAGCACCTGAATGCATAATAAATATAGGTATTATCAGAAACATAGGGTTGCAAAAGTTTGGCCACCATTGAATAGATAATTTTGTAAGGGGCTCTATTTTTTAGGTGGTGATGAGAATTCCCTGGGCACTGGGGCAGTGTAAATTCCTAAAGCAAAAACAGAGGAAAAGTAGGACATACCTAGCCTACTTCACACTGGTACAACTTGAAGATGATGGGTTTTATTTAATGATATCACGAAGTTTGGGAAACCTATCTTTATAAAGTACTTAATAGTTTGAAAGTTTTTAAGGAATTTGTTTCTAAAACTAAAACATTAGAAGCCATCTCTTACCATTATTTTTTCAAATTTCATAAACTAAAAAATTATTTCCATGTGGATAAAATATAATATATTGTCCAAGGGCAATTTCTATGATAAAATGAAATTTTCTATAATTATTTATTTTCCTGGAAAATGAATATTAATTTATATTCATTTTGGGAATGTTCAACTTTAACATGACTGGGTAGGTGGTAATATTAGTTGAAAAATTTATTATCACTTAATTTTATACTTCTATCAAGCCTTAAACGTGGTGAAGATTCTTAGGAAGCTTTTATTGCAAAGATTGTTAATATTAATTATTAAAATAGACAAAGGTAGCAAAATCCCCTGAATGAATGTATTTAATGAGCTTAAATGAATTAAGGTAAACACTTAAAATTTAGAGCACTATCAATGAATTAAAATAATACAGTGAGTTTGCTATTTCCAAATAAATTTAAAACAAATAAAAATATTCATTTGAATGGTATTTGGATGAGTAATGTGTATAGAAAAAACTATTTAGAAATTTGGAGTGAGAGTAATATTGGAGGAAAAAAAGTCTTTCTTTCACACATCTATAAAAACATGGGAAAACAGTGTATATTGAAGAACTGAGTCCAAATATGAGTTTTACTGAATCATTTATTTTAATAAGTGTTTAGCAAAGTGGAGTATGAATTTGTCATTGTTGTCATTGCTTTTGCCACTGGCGATAGGATGATAATATTGAAAGTTAATTTGGGACCGTGGCCCTATTATTGGCACTCTAATTACTTGGCTTAGTGCACGATGTAGCCTAAGGACAATAAAACTGGGAAAGACAACACGTCAGAAAATTGGAATGATTAAAGCTCTGGGCAAAATGATCAGTCTGAGAAAAAAGTTTGAAATACTTAGTATCTTGTTTGAAGGGCTTTCCCTTTTGTTGCAAACAAATTACTGCTTGACTTTATGTTGTCATTTTTAGCAGTTTAGGTGCAACTTTGTTGTCTTGCTTCCCTCCTGCTCCAATCACATTTGAATTCAAATATTTATATTTTGCAGAGCAAATCATCAATTATTAGAACAATGGTACTTCCTACTTTTCCCTTTGTAATGCAGGTTACTACTTATTGAATGAAGAAGCTTTTAAAATAGTAAAATAGGACTTATTCAGAAATCAGTTATTGAGTGTCTACTATATACTAAGTTCTAAGCTTGACTGATAGACAGGCAAATACAAAGCTACTCTCGATTACTCTGCCTTACTGAATTTGAATTTCAATGATGGAAATACATAATAAAGATCATGACAATATGGCATTATGTATTTTATGATTATATATATATATATATATATGCAATATACAATGAAAAGATATATCTTTGGTTTCTATGCAGTCTTTGTGTACTTCAAAAATGTAACAAACACTGATCTGTCTTTCTCATTATGAATGCTAGTGAATGAAATTTTATTAAACCTCTTCCTTCATTCAGTAGTAGAAGCTTTGTTGGTTTAATTGATTCTTGGTCAAAAACAATATTTATCTGATAAAAGCAAATCTATTTCTAACACCAACAATTAAAATAATTTTTTTTTAATTGGGGAATTGGGGGGATGGGAACAGTGCTGGGGAATTGGGGAAAGGGGAACAGACAAGTTGCTGTCGTTTTGTTCTTCAATCTAGTTGTGGAGGACGTTGCTTCACTGGCCCAAGTTGCGCTCTTCTCTGGCGAGGCAGATCAGTCACTGGCCTCCGGACAGCCGCTCAGTGCGGCTGCCGGCCGCTCACGCTGACTGCCGGCCACACACGGCAGCCCATGGCAACCCACTGCCACAGTGGCTGCAGCCTATGCCGTCGCCGGCGACTCATGGCAGCCCAGCTCCAGGTTGAGCTGTTGTTCAGCATTTTAGCTGTGGAGGGCAGTGTCACTGGCCTTCATATGTGGGATCCGAACCGGGGCCCTCTGGCATCCCAAGCGAGTTCTTAACCATCGCGCCACTCGGCCGGCCCTAAAATAATTTAAATAGGCTCCATACTCTTTTTGATGAAAGGACATAAAACCACTATCAGCCTCCCATAACATTTATGAAAACATTAATAAATAAGTTAACATTCATTTCATTGGATCCCATTTGTTTAATTAACATTCTAATATACTAATATATTAAAGTGTATGGGTTTGTCTGTGAGTACCAGATGTTATTCATTCTTTCTGAGTCTCTCTCTCTCTCTCTCTCTCTCTCTCTCTCTCTCTCTCTCTCTCTCAGACACACAGAAGCAGTGTTATTATATTCCTAGAAGCCTCAAGCCTCCTATTCTATAATTTACATTTACATTTTCAGCAAAAAACTCCTTAACTATACCCCTGTACAAGTAAAAGGGTGTATGCTATTACTCTGGTCCTACTCAGAGCAAGAATTCATATGCCCTTTAAAAAATTCTAGCATTTTTGTGTCTAAAGCATGTTTCTCGCAGAGAGGTTCGGTGTTTCTGCCCCAGTTGAAGCCTCTGTAATCTCAAACATGGAGCCAGATGCAAAAGACCCAACCCTGTATGGGTGCAGGTTGAACCAAGAGTGTGGGTGTACGAACAGCAGCAATATTTCTCATTCAGCTCAAGTGTCTGGTAATCCCAGATTCAAATTTTCACTCTTTTATTTTCTAGTATTCAGTTTTATTCAATTTCTTTAATCTCCCTGACCTTCAATTCCCTCAACTAATATTTATTATGGGAATAAAAGACAGAATTCATATAATATGTTTAGGACAGGGCTTTAAACTCAGGATACAGACTAGCCATTAGAGTTAAAGTGAGGTGCCTAGAGGCCAATATCTAGGGCTGGAGAACAGAACCAAGGAGTTGGGGAATCTAAAACTACCAAGCTGGGAACAAGCAAATCAAGACCTGCCAAAATATTTTTTTAACATTATAATTTTAAAATAACAGTTTAATGAATATTTTCAAGATAATTAAAAATTATTCAAGTAAGCCATTGAAAACTGAAAGAAAGCCATCATTACTCCCTGCATTGTTTAAAACAAGGACTCTTGCAAGGTATTTATTTCTTGTATTTTATGTAAAGATAGTCATAATATTTTTAATGTGGAAACCAAAACATCTTGTTTATAGTGTACATAATCAATGGGGAATGTTTAGGTCAACATATATCAAATATATTTCTGGACAAATATATGGTTAAAAAAAACAAATGTTTGGTTAGATCTACCCAATTGTCCTTTAAAACGTGCATGGATAAGAAATGAAGGCTTTAATGTAGTTAGTTAATTTTTCTTTTGCAGCATTGGCCTAATACTTAATTTCTTTTAAAGTATATGTGTAGGCAGGCATTGGCATTTATTTGTGCCAACGTTATAAACCTGTATAGAATTTAAGAGAGCAGTCTGTTGTGAAAATGATGCTCATCCTCAGTGACCCTAAAATCAGAGTAGCCTTGCTCTGCAAAATCAATCTCTTGATGCAAGCATTTCGCCAATTTTATGTTGAAGAGCTGGATCACAGCAATTACAGGCTTGTATTTCCTGGCAGAGAAACAGGCAAGGATGGATTTCCTCTGTTTTATGTTTGTGTTAATTTCACCTGTCAAAGTTAATCACCCTGTCCACGTGTGAAAGCACCACTATGCTGAGCACCAAAGATCTGCCGAGTGCTATAGTCTTATTTCCATCTCTGCTAGAGACTTGCTAAGGGTCCTTTGCTAAACCTGTTTCTCTCTCTCTCTCTCTCTCTCTCTCTCTCTCTCTCTCTCTCTCTCTGTTTTTTTAATAAATAATTAATAATCATCTATGTTATTTTTATGTGATATTTTTAATGATATGAACCTGAGACTTTATTTTCTGTTCCCTGATTTTTTTTAATTGTGGGAAAGAAAAAAGCAAGCTATTACTACAAACGTGACTTGCAAAATAGTATACTTAAGATAGTTGATATGTTTTTCACTTGCCCTTTAACACTGAACTACTTATAAAGCAGTTTTTCTTCTAATCAGACATTTGCTAACCTGATGATCTTGCAGTTTGTATGTAAGAGGGAAAACATTTCTTAAACCCATTTTACTTTATTCATAGTAAGAAAAGGGGTCTATCTATATGTTTATATATATCCTCATATTAACAAAGATTGAATTTCCAATTGTCATAATTTCTTTTGATACTGAAGCCTATTGGTTTATCTAGGAGAGTACACTGTTTGAAATACAAAATATCTATGATATAATTGTTGAAAAGTAATATAAAATAACTCCAATGGGAGGATTATTTTTCATGAATATTATGCCTTTTAGCGCAAAACACTCCTATAAGAATAGATATAAAACGAACAATTTAATTCTCGCAGAGTATTCCATCTTATATATGATAATATATGATTGTCCAAACTGAATAGTTTCTCTGCATTTTTTTTGAAATATGAAGCTATTAATCTGGCAAGAAATACAAAAGAAAAGGGCAGACTTGATAAATAAATTCTTGAATGTTTTAGACAGCATGACATAAAATTGTTTAAGATTGGTCTGTATCTCTCTCAATCTCTGTATTTACTTACCAATCCTTTCCTTGAGCTCTCTGCAATAATTCCATTCCTTCTCTTTCAGGACTCCAAAATACCTATTCTGTGTGTTTATGTATGCTTTGCAATGTTTTTATTTAGTAATGCATGTGTTAGTAGTTTTCTTGTTTATTTGTCTTGTTTTACACACACACACACACACACACACACACATACACATACGTATATATATTTTTTTCTTATAGTTTACATACAATATTATTCTACCTCAGCTTCAGGTGTACAGCTCAGTGGTCAAGCATCTACACAGTCTATGAAGTGATCCCCTGATAAGTCCAGTACCCATCTGGCCACCCTACATAGTTTTTACAACATTGATGATTCTATTCCCCATACTATATCTCATATCCCCATGACTATATTGTGTCTACTAATTTGCTCTTTCTAATTCCTTCACCTTCTCCCCCACCCCCGCCTCCCCTCCTATCTAGCAACCAACAATTTTTTTTCTGTATATCTGAGTCTATTTCTGTTTTGTTTGCTCATTTATTCTGTTCTTTAGATTCCACATATAAGTGAGATCATATGGTATTTGTCTTTCTCAGTCTGATTTATTTCACTTAGCATAATATTTTCAAGATCCATCCATGGTGTTGCAAATGGTAGGATTTCATTCTTTTTTAGGGCCAAGTAATACCTCATTGTATAAATGTGCCACAGTTTCTTAATCCAATCGCCTATGAATGGGCGTTTAGGTTGCTTCCATGTCTTGGCTATTGTGAATAGCACTGCAATAAACATAGGGGTGCATAATTTTTTTTCAAATTGTTGTTTTGGCTTTCTTTGGATAGATACCCAGGAGTGGAATTACTAGTAGTTTTAATAACCCATTAGAGTAGATACTTAAAATGTTTTTATCAATAAGAGTATGTGTTCAAAATAATCCTTCCAAACTTAATCTATACAGTCTTTCTTCATAAACACAACTCTCCTCCTTATTTTACTATGATTCTGAGAAATTGTGAATCAAATACTCTTTTCCAGTACCTTCTTCCATAGGGATTATCAATGGGGGCCTACCCCTGAACCCTTCAGTAAGACACTGTCATTAATCTGCCACCTGCATCCCTCCTTTCATCAGGGTCAGCACTTTAAATGTATTGGGGCCAGTCTTTTCTCCTGATTGTAAACATAAGTCTACATGAGAGCTCTCTCCCTAAGTCTGTCAAGATTCATCTTAATTTTTGGAACACAAAGTTTTTTTTCTGTTAAGAGGATTTCATGCATAAGATAGAAATACATATGAATTTAGGGGCATAGATTCCTTCCCAGCATTTTTAATATTATACATAGAAGCTGTCTTTCATATACTTAAAAAATAATAATATTAAATTCAGTGTGAAAGATGATACCCATAAAACCATTGTGTCTCCGGCCTATCCAATGTTTTAATTATCTCTATAGGACTGTGCACATAGTACATTGTCATGTTCAACATAATGGTCATGACCCGATAACATTTTTTGTTTATTGTTAAAATGACAATCAGAGTTCATTACCAAAATACTCTCCTAGACTGTATACTCCATGAGGCAAGGGATCATTTTTGTCATCATTACCATTAATTCTTCAGTATGTAGAACTATGTTTGGAACATGATACAAATTTGCTAGATGAATGGATGAATGAGTTTAAAACTGGCTAAATTTACCTAGTTTTATGTTCTCCATTTCTCAAACAATTTGAGTTGTTCTGTAACAAAAATCATTTTATGTTGTAGTAAAGTTAATTTATATATAATGATATTAAAATCTATTTAATAAGACTTAATCCTTAACTAGGAGCAATTAAGTACTTGCTAAAATGGTATAAAATATTAATAAAAAATGTATTTCCTATTTGTTTTAAATATTTATTTTGAAAAAAGTACATTTGGTAAACAAAATAGTACTTTAATTGATATAATGTTAATGTTTTCATCCTAACAAATGTTAGTTCTTTTTTTCATTTGTCACAAAATACTGGAAACAGTTTTTATTCATGTGATGGGGAACTACACATTAACAAAATTAATTCATTTTTAGAATAATGTTTTAAATGCAGTATAGACTCTCTAACAGTAATGACTAACACTGGTGTTGGTTACCTAACTGGGGTAACAAATTACCCTAAAACTTAGCCGCCTAAAGCAGCATGTCTTTATTATCTCACAGTTTATGAGTGTATTTAGTTGTGAGAGACTTAAGCATTTCTGGCAAAGGGTTTCTCATGAAGTTGTGTAGTCAAGGTGTTGGCTGGGGCTACAGTGATCCAGAGGTTTAACTGGAGTTGAAGATTCATTCCCAAGGTCACTCGCTCACGTGGCTGTCATCAAGGGTCCTCAGGTCCTTATAGACTATTTTCAGGAGGCCTCATGGGCTTTTCTTAGGCTTGCTGTAGTGCTCTTAGAGTGCAGCGGCAGCTTTCCCCAGAGTGAGTGATAGAAGAGAAAAAGACGGTAACTCACTGTGTTTTATGACCTACCCTTGGAAGTCATACTCAGTCATTTCCACAACATTCCGGTGTTAGACGCAAGTCAGTAAGTAACAACTCACACTCAAGTGGAAGAGATTTAAGTTCCGTTGAACATAGGTGCATCAAAGACTCTCTGGTCATATTTTAAAATTAATGCAAAACATATAGCACTTACCACATTCCAGTCCATTATTCAAGGTTTATACATGAAAACATTTAATTATCACTCCAACTTTTTAATGTAGGTATTATTGTTAGTCCATTTGCACATCATACCTGAGTCACAGAGAACCTCAGTGTATTTCTCAAGGTCACAAAACAAAGTGTCTATGTCACATTACAAGTTAGGGTTGCTGATTCTGGAATGTGTGTTTTAAAAGCTGACCTATGCTGCCTCTATAATTGTGTTTTTCCTAGTCAATGGAGCCGATTTACACAAAGAGCAATTTTACTTTTTAAACTGCAAATCATAATTTCCTCATTTTTCAACTTAGAAATTTTACCATTAAGGACATGTAACTAATACAGACTTCCCTTTTAATCTCAAAGAATATTATTTTAACTTAATTTTATTTCACCTAAATTTAAATATAACTTCAATCAGTTCTTTCCTCTCATTCACATATATTGTGTTACATAATGTGGAAACTATGGTGAAGTGCACACAGTCTTAGAAATTAACCTGTACCATGTGACTTACATTAAAGGAAATATTAACCTCATTCAACTATTAAGAAAAAACAAAATAGTTATGCCATTTCAATGTGACTGCAGAGACAAATAGTTACTTTAATTCCTAAATTGTAATATTTTATATTTATATGTGTGCACATATATTCAATGATACCAATATTTATTTTTCAACATAAACCAATTAAAATGCAAATTAATATCAGCAGAAATATATCCTAATGTATCCTTGTCAGTGATTGTGTCCTTTTAATGACCTACGAGGAAGAAATTTACAACATTTGTAGAAGATATCCCTTACAAAATTTCCCGTTGAAACCAAATTAGGAAATTGATATTGAGAAAGTACATGATAGATTTTTAAGATGACATTGAAAGCATGTCTAAATGATTTTAAATTTACACCGTGTAAATGTAAGTGATTATGCCAAGAGGATGTCCTTGCCTTTATAGTTAAGGGTAATATGTTGTGGGAAGAAAAACGTTTCCAGAGGTAAGGAGAGCCAGGAGTCAGCTCTGAGTCTTACAGTCTTGAGAGGGGTGGTCCTAGATAGACTGAGGGGAATGCCTAAAGCAGAAGAAACGTATTGTTTGGAGAGTGTGAAAGCTACCATCTATATGATTGAATTCCCCAAAATCATTCAAGAACATTTAACATCAAGAGAAAAGAGCAAACAAAATTAATTTTCTTTACCACCATGTAGATGATTCTCACCACAAAATGCAAGTTCACTTAAGAAAAATGCAAAATGTCATAGAATAGTAGACCTTCTTCTCTAGTGTATCCCAAATGGGGGTCATCTTTATTGATACAGAAACATTTTTCTTGGGAAATAAAAAGTCATGATTTATACTTCTTCCTGATGTTTGTCTCTCTCCTGCTTCAATATGAAGTGCAAGTAGATCTGAAGGAGAAAAGAAATTCTGCCCTTTTCTAGCTGTCTCACATTTGTGCTGTATAGTTCCTAAGCTTCTCTATCTTTTCTGGTTTGAAATTCTATTTTGATACTTTTTTGAGGGAATTTAAGATAATTGAAATTTTTATAATTTGTTCTGTGTATTATATCACTTACTATAATTTATAAACATGATTGAATTTGAAAAATAACCTTTATTATAATCTTATTCTACTTATGCTTTATGGTTTTCTGAATAGTCAAATCACTTTCAAAATATATAAGATGTGTGTGTGTGTGTGTGTGTGTCTGTGTGTGTAAGTACTGTCATTTTTAATTGGTGTGTATGTGTGTGTGTGTGTCTGTGTGTGTAAGTACTGTCATTTTTAATTGGTTTTGTCATTGACTGGTATAAAAAATACTTTGCTTCTTGGAAAGTTGGGTGGGGGGAAGACAACACCTTTCAGAACTGATCCTGTATAATTGTGTTGACCACTAACCACATATAATTATTTATATTTACAATTAAACTAATGGAAATAAGATAAAATTTAAAAATGAATTTTTTTGGTAACACTCACCACACTCCAACTGCTCAATAGCTCATGTGACTAATGGCTACCATATTTGACAGTGAGGTTAGCAAACATTTCCATAATCACAGAAAGCTCTACTGGACAGTGTTATTTTATCTATTTACTTCTGAATTCTTAATAATTTAGAAACAGTAATTCTAGCTTCCTTATGATTTATTTTATTTATTTTGTACAATTTTTTCTCTCTTGTTAAAGCACAGCCCTAGTTTGAATGTATGATCTCATGGTGACAAAAGTAGGTGTAGAATTTAGAAGGTATAATTCATCTCATTTCTTAATTCAGTAGCTTAATTCCTGTAGGATGTGCATATAATAATTCAAGTTGGCTGAAAGACAAAGAATCTGTCTTGTTTTTACAATTTTTTTGAGAAGCCCTAGCCCTTATTTAAGTGTAACTGTCCTCAGGCTTATACAGGTCAGCAAACTATAAAAGCCTACCGCACAGTAAGTTTTCAATTAATAATTAATATCTGTTGAATTAAGGCAAATATTATGGAGATAAAAACAACTGATTTACATGTTTGTGATTTTATAATAGTGAGGTAGTAGTCTTCATCTAGAGATAATTGTATAAATAAAAAACTACCACATGCAATGCGTTTAAATATGTATATTATGTGTGTGTGTGTGTGTGTGTGTGTGTGTGTGTGTGTGAGAATTTTCTAATGCCAACTCACCAGTTCATTTTGTGAGACCTGGAAAAGGTTATTTATCTCTCTAAACCTCATTTTTCACATCAGTAAATAAAGGTAATGCCATCTCCCAAGGAATATGAGATAATGCCTTTAAAACACAGTGTAAAAAGTGTTTAATAAATGTTATGTATTATTATTCATTTCAATAGTAGTAGTACTAGTTATCACAATGACTTACAAATAAATCATAGTATACTGTAATATTATGATATTTTATAATATGGAAGTATAAATTTTGCAAATATCCAGGATTTTATACTTTTTCTCTTATACATAAACTTGGACATGAATGTGTGTGTGTGTGTGCGCACATACATATATGCATGTCATAGTTATAAAATAATTACTAATATTATCATGAAAGTAAAAATTAATAAGACTACTAGCCTCATGAAATACGATTTTATTTCATGGACTCTATAGAAAAGCCAAGTTAGTTGATAACCAAAAGCTCAATCAACAAACACCCCTTTCATTTTCATGCTTCTTACCCTTTAGTCCTTGTCTTCTTTCTTTAAATATATCTTCGTGCCTTAAATCAGTGCTCTTCTTTGTGGTTAAAGCACTATGCATTTTATTTACATTTTGTACTATAATTAAATTATATGTCTTCATACTTAGTCATTCTAATTATGCAGCACTTAGTACAATGCTTGCATGTAATATATGGCTAATAAATAGTTTTTGAGTGGGTAAACACATTAATGAGGATATTGTATTTATTGCTCAATAACAAGCCACCCCAAAACTAAGTAATTTAAAAACAACAACCATTTATTATTACTCATGAGTTTACAGGTTACCTGGATTCCTCATATATTTGTGGGCATTTGTGAGTTGGATGAGTAGATTTGTGACTTTGGCTGGACTGACATACCTTAGGTCTTGACTGGACCCACTAAGCTTACCCTGCTTTTGCCACATGGCCACTCACAACCCAGCAGGTTAGCATGTACTTAATGTGCACTGCAGCTGAGCAGGGTGTTAAAAGGACAAGATTTAAATGTCTTTTCAGGCTCAGGATCAGAACTGGCACAGTATCATTTCTTTTACATTCAAATATGCCAAAAAGTAAAAAAAATAGAAAATAAATAAAAAAATCGCAAGACCCATCCTCTCAATGGGAGATGGAGTAAAGTCACATTAAAAGGGAATCAATATAAGAAGTGAAATAATTGGAGCCATTTTGGCAAATAATCTATCACAGCCTGATCCACTCTACTTTTCTCTTGCCTTAGGAAGGTATTAGGACAGCGAGAGAGAGAGAGAGAGAGAGTTTACAATAGATACAAAAACAAAAACAAGGGAGAAAGAAAACCAAACATAACACTAAGTAAAAACAATATACCACAAGGGAAGTGACCAAGAAAAGAAGAAAGGAAGAGAGCTACAAAAAAAAAAAAAGAGTTAACAAAATGGCAGTAATTACATATCTATCAATAATTACTTTAAATGTAAATGGACTAAATGTTCTGATCAAAAGACATAATTTGGTTGAATAGATTTAAAAAACTAGAAATGGAAGAAGTGAAAAAGAAAACAATACTGGTCTATATGTTGCCAGCAAGAGACTAACTTCAGATCTAAAGACACGTGCAAACAAAAGTGAAGGGATAGAAAACATTCTGGGGAAATGGAAACCCAAAGAAAACTGGGGTAGCAATATGCATATTAGACAAAATAGACTTTAAGACAAAGACTATAACAAAGGCAAGAACATTACATAATAATAAAGGAGTCAATCCATGAAGATGATATAACATGTGTAAATGTCTATTTATCTAACCAGAAGCAACTAAATATACAAAGCAAATATTAATAGACATAAAGGGTGAAATGAAGACTAAAAATGATAATAAACAACGCATGGGTCAAGGAAGAAATCAAACAGGAAACCAAAAATACTTTGAGACAAATGAAAATAGACAAATAAGCAGTTCTACATGGAAGTTCATAGTGATTTGGGCCTACCTCAAGAAGCAAGAACAAATTCAAATAAGCAATCTAAGTTTACATCTAAAGAAACTAAAAAAGAACAAAGTTTAAAGTTAGTGTAAGGAAGGAAATTATAAAGATCAAAGCAAAAATAAACAAAATAGAGACAAAGAATAATAGAAAAGAGCATGAAACTAAAAGCTGTTTTTTTGAAAAGATAAATGGATAAGCCTATAGCCAGGCCCATCAAGAAAAAAATATTGCCCAAATAAAATCAGAAATAAAAGAGAAGTTACAAAAGGCATCACAGAAATACAAAGGGTCATAAGAGAATATGATGGGCAATTAATTATACACCAACAAATTGGAAAACCTCGAAAAAATAGATAAACTCCTAGAAGCAACAACTAACCTTCCAGGACTCAATCATGAAGAAATAGAAACCCTGAATAGACTGATTGCAAATAATACAGTTGAATCAGTATTTATAAAAATTCCTAACACACCAAAGTCCAGGACCAGATGGCTTATCACTGAATTCTACCAAACATTTAATGAAGAGTTAATACCTGTCCTTCAATAATTCCAAAAAACTGAAGTGAAGAAGTGCTTTCAAAATCACTTTACAAACCCAGCATTACCTTCACACCAAAACCAGATAAAGACACACACAAAAAAAGAAATTACAAGCCAAGATCCCTTATGAACATAGATGCAAAATCCCCAATAAAATTTAGCACACTGAATTCAACAGTACATTAAAAGATCTTGCACCATGACCAAGTGGGATATATTTCAGGGATGCATGAAATATTCAACATTTGCAATTCAACATGTTACACCACATTAAAAAAACAAAGCATAAAAATTATATGTATCTCAATAGATGCAGTAAAAGCATTTGACAAAATTCAACAAGTGTAAGTGAGGATGTGGAGAAAAGGGAGCCCTCACGAATTGTTGGTGAGAATGTAAAATGTTACAGCCACTATGGAAGATAATATGGATATTCTTCAAAAAATTAAAAATAGAACTACCATATTATCCAGCAAATCCACTTCTGGATATTTATGCAAAGAAAAGGAAAACACTAATTCAAAGAGATATATGAACCCCTATGTTCATTTACCATTACTTACAATAGCCAAGATTTATAAGTAGCCTAAGTGCCCATCAATAGATGAATAAATGAAGAAGATGGAATATGTGTCTATATACACACACAATGGAATATCACTCAGTCATAAGTGAAGAATTAAACTGTGTCATTTGCAACAGCATGGCTGGATCCAGAGGATATTATGTTAAATGAAATTAGAGAAAAACAAATACTGCATGATTTCACTTACAAGGTGTGATAAAAAAATATGGGGAATGTTTCAATAAAAAAACAATTATTACAGTAAAAGACACATTGCCATAAATCCCCCTCAAAATACTCTTGAAAGATTGACTTATAATTGATATACAATATCCTAATAGTTTCAAATGTACATCAAAGTGATTTGATATTTACATATAACTTTTTGGAATATCAGGGTGAGCTGAGTGTGTGTGTGTGTGTGTGTGTGTGTGTGTGTGTGTGTGTGTGTGTGTATGAGTGTATGTAGCTCACAGAGAGAATTGCATACAATTGTTTTATAATTAGGATTATTGCAAATAAAGACAGCCAAAGAACTAGACTTGTTAGGACAAATGATATAAAATTTTTTAAATTCTTACTCATGTATTCCTATTGCTTTTCAGTTTCATTTCCCTGTTTAAACCTTTATGACGGATGTATGAAGGACATCATTTATTATGGTGACACACATGTCATCATTTTGAAAGTCTTTGCTAATCTTATAGATGGAATAACATATTGTATGTTCACTAGGCACTACAGAAATATGATTTGTATTAAACGCCATCCCTGTACCCCAGGAAATGTTTCACTTAAAAAAAAAAGCCATACATTTTTCCATGTACTTTCTAACCGGTTATAGTTCCTCAATTTTTAAATAATCACTTGCATTATTTACCTTTATATGTATTGCACCAATAGCATTTGAATACTAATACTCTAGTTTCATGTTATGTCTCACATTGATGTCTATATTTTATATTCATTCCCTGGGCTTTAGTATTAGATCTGTCCTCTACAATACATGCACTCATACCATTGAGGCTAACTATGCCTGGAATGGTTCTTTGAGAAGCCTTGCTTACTTTATCATTGCCACACTGCTATGTAAAGAGCAGTGACAGCCTGTTGTTTTATTTCTTGAATTGTGCTGACACTATTGTTTTCTTTCTGGGACATTGTGTTTGTAGTTCATGACAAGAGAAAACATGTTTCTTTTTTTACCCTCTCATTTTAAATATGTAGCATTTTGCTGTTTGCAGTACAGAACTGTATTTAAAACTCCTCCAGTCAAAGAGGAAGGACTAATGTAAAAGTAAGTTTGTCTTCTTTGATTCCTATTTTAAATACAGGGTCCTGAAAACTAGCATGTATCATAGTGACTCAGTATTTTAAAAAATAAAGCAATTTTAGGAACTGTGATGGATACAAAGCTAAACATTGACTGGTTTCCACTACACAAATATTTATAAAATCAAGAAAGTACGTCCGTGGGTTTTTGTGCCAGAATGTAGAGTCAGGTAAGTCCACAAATAATTTAGAAAGAAAGTTAAGATTATTAAGGTCAGTTCTTCATAGAGACAGGTTTGGAATTGAGCATGGGCTCAAATATGTCATATTTCATATAAGTTGTTCAGACACAAAGACAGAAGGCAAAGCTTTGTGTTCAGATCCAGGGATCTGGTTGGCTCCAATATTAATTCATAAATTATCTTTTCATATAGTGTCAGTGTTTCCTTTAGCAGAATGTTAATCAATTGTTATAAAATGAAAATACTTGGAAGATTTAGGGGTGTAAATAAATACAATATTTATTATGTGCTCACTATGTACTAACACTGGGCACAGGTTTTCAATTAATATAATTCAATTTACAACAACCTTTTGAGTTACACATATTATTTAATAGATACAGTGATGAAGATGATGTAGGGGATTAAATAGTCTAAAAAACAATGAATATAAAAATCAGTTTGTCCCCTTCCAAAATCAACTGTGGCACATTTCTTAGAAAGTAAAATTCTTTATATAAATTTAAGAGATTTTTTTGATCAACTGTTCCCAAATCTTGTGTTCTAGAGGGCAAGTATAGTATAGGATAATGGAGATGATAATGATGATAATCTACAACTTTCATGTCATAGACACTTTAATATGTGCTTTATATACCTTTCTCTCATTAATTTTTAGAAGAGCCATATCACAACAGCATTGTTATGCCCACTTTACAGGGTAAAGAGACAAGCGCTTACATACCCTATCCCTGATCACCCTAGCTAGTAAATATCTTAGCCAAAGTTGATAAGCATGACTAATCCACTATGACCCCTAATTAATACAATTCTACATGGTAACATATCTTAAATCTGTATTACTCAAGTATATCCCAAAGACATAACACATGCCAAAAAATATGTAGCACATGCCACTTTAACTAGTTGCACTATATTCTTAGAATTAGTGAGTTCTTGTCAATGTAATGGACTGTTTATAACTTGTATTTCATCCCAAACTTGTCTCAGCTTTTTTTTAAAAAAAGACATAAAACAGGGCTTTAAGTACACTGACAAGTGAAAATATTAATATATTATATTGAAGAAGTCAGGTATTAAATATCACTCTGAGAGCACCCACCTCTCAAAATACTGTATTCTTGCTACTTCTACATTCAGCACTTTGGTGTTTTGTTACTTCACTATTTCTTCTTAATGATTTTCTATCTTAGTTATATTCAATCTTTCTACTGAATGTGTTACGTTGTCTCCTTCTTTGCCTTCTATGACAAAGTCTTTTTATTGGTCACTAAAATTAGAAGTGGAAGCCATACCGAAATCCATGTAAGTCTCAGCTAGTAGAACCTCAGTTTGCTGCTTCACCGAGACACATCCTGGTTTAGAAACCTAAATTGCTGGAAATGTTTCACTCCTTCACCAGAGGAGAAGCGGTTGAAGCTTGCTATGCTGCACTGAATTCTAAGGCAGACTAATCAATCTAATTCCATCTAAACCTATTTACCCTGTCCAGGAGATCTGCTAATGAGGAATGCCAGTAACTCCTAGTTCTTGACACTGATCTCCAAAACTGAGCTAATGAACCAATTTAAAGGGACATGCTTGACATTTGCAAATTAGTTTTACATGCTTATTGGGGCAGCTTTGCATTGCACTGAACTGATGTGGTTGTCATTAAACCATTCCTTCATGTGAGATTTTTACACTTCAGTAAACTTTAAAAATATCTTAATTGAATAGGTTCATGTTATCATTTAGTAGCTTTAAATTTTTGACTATTTGTGATACTGAGTTTAGAGTTTTTAAAAATTGTATTCCTTTAATCGTCAAAATAATATTATGCAGGTTTGTTATGATGCACATTCCTGATTGACTGCACCACGTATTTTGCACAAAAGCGCCTATTGTCAGTAATTACAGGTAGTTCAGTGCTTTCACCAGCATTTACAAAAGGTGGGATTGGTGGTTTAAGTATCTGCCTCTAGCAACAAAAGGGGAGACACATTTTTATGTTTCCAGGCAAAAGCATATAATATGTCTGTTCTTAAAATCTACTCAGAAAGGGGGCAGGGAAGGGGGGGGGGTGAACAAAATCAGTTATTTTTAAAAGTAATATAATTCAGTTTCATTATAAAAGAAATATATTAATTCAAAAAATCATGGACATTTACAAAATTATTAATCTATTTACAAAATATATTTGTGTGCCTACTCTATTTTAAGCATTGAGCTTAAAATAGAGGATATAAACATGAAAGATAAAAGTATATCTTTCCCCATAGGACTTAAATTAGGATGGAGAACATAGAGCCCTAAAAAATAAACAAATAAATAGAATTTTACAAATTTTCACATATATGAAATATATGTGATTAAGAAAATTAATGAGATAATGGAGAGCTTATCCTATCTAAATTAAAGTGATGTTTGATAGTATCAAAAGTGTTGAGCCAGGGGATCATAGGAGACAGTTCTGGGTCTGCCTAAGGTGGAGATTTGAAACTGAATAAAGGCTTGAAAATTTTAAAATGACATGCATTCAGTGAAAGGGTTGACTAGAAAAATTCAGTTGCCAACAAGGAACACAGTATGGAAATATGTCTTTCTTAACCTGGTATCTACATAGAAAAAAACAAAGGAACAAACAAAATCCTCTACCCTGAGATTTTGTATCCATAGTTCCACTCTCTTAGGGGTGTGAGTTCCTCTGATTTTAACACTATCTTTATTATAATCTAGGTAATTCCAAGCTGCTAAATTAAAGTGACTTGGAATTAAAGACCCTCTTTGGTGGAATGTACCCTCAATTCAGGTCCCATATATTTTTCACAGATATGAACCAGTAATAAGCCAGCTGTGAGTCCACAATCTAAAAGTAATAATAATAATAAAAACATGAAACACGTGACAATTTATGAAGTCATCATCAATAACATAAACAAATTAGGTCTCCAAGTAATGAATAGTTAATAATCACATTGAACACAGTATGTTTCAAAATGAAATATGTAGTCAAGGAATGAACAAAGGAAAAGAGACAGGCATATTGGGGGAAAAAAATCAGAATTTCTAGTTAATCACTAAAATTTAAAAATCAATGTATGGATTTAGCAGTATATTAACAACCCAGCAACATAATTAATAAAATTGAAACTAAACTTAAAGATATTAATCAAAATAAACACAGATAAAGAGAAAATCTCAAAAGCAGGTTAGGAGACATAATGAATACAATTAAAAATCTAATTAAGATTCAGCAAAAAAAGAGTTGAGAGAGAGAGAGCAAGTGATCAAAATCATTATATAAAGTGATAGTGGTTAGAAATGATCTAGAAAGAATCGAAGGGATTTTTAGATTTGGGAAGCACACACCCCAAGCAAGAGGAATAAAAAGAAATACTCCGATATATTAGGTGTCCGATCATATGGAGGCTCTTAAGTCATGAGAAAATGTATTCTGAGTTGAATGTAATACCAGGTGTTTGCAGGTAACATGATCTGATGCATGAACACACACATGAATTATTCCAGCTGCTTGGTGGAGAAGAGATTGCAGAGTGACAATTGTAGAGAGAAGGGAGATAAAGCAAAGTTCATATAGTAAAGTTCACTGTACTTTTCTCTAAGGTAGTATGCCTGGAGTTCAGTTGTTATGTTTAGTTTTTAGTGTATTTATATTTGCTACTCTGAAATTCCTGTAGTATTGTGGTTGGGCATCACAGGGAAAGTTAAGTGAGAAATATGTGGCAACACAAATGAAATAATATGAGGAAAATTACAATGCAACCTTGAAAATCATATTTTTAAAACATGGATAAATGCTTCCCATATGCTTCTCCTGGGCTTTCTTTCAAACTCAAATACTTGCTTAGTGTCTGTGTTTGCAGTGGATCTTGACATACTCATTACTTGGCTAAGAGGCATGCTGATCTTTTCTGCCTCAGGCTTTCTTTCTTGATATGACAAATAAGTAATGAAGTAATTATTTACTGTCCATCCTTAGTTCAGGGTTGTTACATTTAAATCTCCATTTCTAATAAGATTAAAAAAAATTGCCAAGTGAACCATAGCTTAGAGTTCCTAAATATACCATAAAATTCTACTGAATTTTACTAGAATATACATAATGTTTAACGCCAACTTTGCCCTTTCATATGATTAAAATAATAGGCATTTCTATAAAATTCTAAGTTGTCAGTATTGTTTGTGAACATCATTGGCATTTATGCTCAAAAGATCTTTCTTAAATTTAGATGTCAAGTTTTTTTAAATAAAAAATAATGCATGCAGAACTCAGGTTTAAAATAAACTGCAAAATTATAATGAGAATATATTTGTTTATTTAAAGTGTATACCTGCAAGCCAATGTCATGTAATTATTTTTATTTTGTTGTTAGTAAGCATTAGTTCATTGAAATTACGTCTGTAATTGAGTGTCAACAGGTTATACTACTATATGGTGCACACTAGCAACAATATTTTGTAATAGTGTAATCATCAACATCATGGCTAATATCCACTTGGCGCATCAGTGTTCTCAGCACTTGCAGACATCGACAAATCTTAGGAAATAGTAATGTTCTGCATAATTTGGCATATACTTAAATCCAAAGTTGGTCTAAGTCCTATATTTTGTCATGTCACATCATCTCATCTCTCAGTTGACTATTCTCTCACTAATCCCCATCCCTTTCAGACATCTTATGCTTAGGAAATAATAAAAATAAAAGGAATTAGCATATATATATATGACATATATATAATATGTGTGTATATATATAATGTGTATATATTATTTAATGTATATCTATGAATATATATGCCTTTTCATGCTTTCATTAATTCTTCTACAAATATTTTTCCTACAGAAGATTCTTTAGGTGAACTCTAATTTATCTTTGTCAAGGAAGCTCAGACATGTCCTGTGAATGTGCATTCCTCATGCTTCCTCCTTGTCTCATCTCCAGGTCTATCATAATCACTTGTGGGTTTTGCTTTTTCACAAAGCATTACAGTTTTTTGTTTGCTTGCTTCTCTATTATAGTGTGGCTCCATTAAAGGTGGTGATTTTTTCAGATTTTGGTTAATTCTTGGACTCATAGTATGATTAAAATAGTTATTAAAATAAATTATTTTACATAGAATAATATTTTACTGATGATAGTGCATGTGTTTAAAATTATATAGCACATATCTTCCTTCACAGTGAAATTCTCCTAAGGAAGTATATTTTTAACTGGGCTACTAAAATAAGTAGAATGGCTTTTATGACATGGAAATTTTTATTTTATTATTGCAGAAAAAGTTATATCTCAGTCTGAGGATAGTTATTCACTAATAGTTTGCAGATTTTGCAAATTTGTGACATTTCATTTTATTTCTATTACAATTAATTTTTGAAACATAAATTTCAGTTAATTATTTTGATAAAATTTCCCTGTAACTTGTTTTGATTAAATGAAAACTTTTTAAAATTACATTAATATTGGTGTATAACATTAAATAAGTGCCAGGTGTACAACATTATAATATGATAACTGTACACTATAGTATGCTCATTTCCCAAAATCTAGGTTCTGAGAAAAAGAACAAAGCTAGAGTTACCACACTCCTTGAATTCATACTATACTACAAAGCTAGAGTAATTAAAAAAGGATGATACTGGCAGAGAAAAAGATAGACAGACCAGTGGAACAGAATTGAAAGCCCAGAAATAAACCTACATATATATGGACAACTAATTTACAACAAAGCTGCCAAAAGTATGCAATGGAGAAAGAAAAGTCTCTGTTACTAAATAGTCATGGGAAGACAACTTTTTTATAACTTCAGCTGTAGAAATTTGATCATATTCTGCAGTCAGAGAAAGTAGCACCCTTATCCCTGAGGTTAGGGATTAGACCTTGGGATAAACCAGGAGTGACTGTATGGGAAGCAAACACAGAAAAGTTACCACTCTGACTATTGTATCAGTTAGGAATGATTTCAGCTGGAAGTAAGCTGAAATCCAACTAAGTCATTTTTCCTTGCATGAAGGAAACCCACATAAGTGATTGTAGGTATTCTCTCAGTTCTTGGTTGATGTCAGGACTTTGGGAAAATATCTCTGGAATTTGTGGGAGCTTTTCCTAATGGCGACAAGATGGGTACAGTCCTGGGCATCATGTATTCAAATAAAATGAAGGCATAATTTTTCCATTTTCATTTAAAATTTTTTTTAAAAAGACTTCTGACTCCTACAACAAACATATCTTATGTATTTTTGGCGAGGAATATAACACATGGCTAATTTTTCTTTCTTTCTTTCTCTCTCTCTCTCTCTCTCTCTCTCTCTCTCTCTCTCTCTCTCTTTCTTTTGCAGTTCCTTTTAAAAATTTTTTATTAAATTTATTGGAGTGACATTGGTTAGTAAAATTATATAGGTTTCAAGTGTACAATTCTGTAATACATCATCTATAAATTGCATTTTGTGTTCACCACCCAGAGTCAGTTCTCATTCCATCAACATATATTTGACCCCTTTTCCCTCTTCTATGACCTGCTCCTTCTTACCCTCTGATAACTGTTCTCTGTGTCTATGAGGTTTGGTTTGTTTGTCTTGTTCGTTTGTTGCTCTCAGTTTTATATTCCAGATATGGAGTGAAATCACATGGCTAATTTTAATTCAAAGCACCCTGGGGACGGAACACTTCCTATGGAAGCATGTTGGGAATAATCATTTAGGTAGTCAACCTACAGTGTCTGCCATAACAACTTCCTCTAAGTTCTCATGAAGTCAACTGCTATTGGAAATAATGATTCTACTCACTTATTTTTTTAAAGTATTTACATTACAGTTTCAACAATTATCTTAATATATTACGTTTAGAAAAGAAAAAAAAAATTAAAGTTAACACAGAAATTGTTGCCTTGAAAGGTACTAAAAGGCTTTCATATTCTTCTTCACTCTTTTTTCTTTCACTCTTTCATGCACATGCCTTTGTTTTCCCTATTCATTTATTTATTCCTTTTTAGAAGATGTACGAAAATAATGTGGATTGTTTTAGTGAGAAAGAGAAAAAAGAAAACCACTCAGTCCCTTTTTCTTTTCTTTTCCTTTTATTTTTTCCAGCTTGGATGAGATATAATTGACAAATAAAATTGTAGATATTTAAAGCATACAGTGTGATGATTTAGGTATATTTTGTAAAATGGTTACCACAATCAATGTTAAATAACACAACCATCACCTCACATACTTACCTTTTTTTGCTGTTTTGTGGTGAGAATGCTTAAGGTCTACTCTCTTAGCAAATCACAAGTTCACAAGGCAGTATTATTAATTATATCCACCCTGACATACATTAGACACTTAGAGCTTCTTCTTCTTATAACTGTAGGCTTGTACTCTTTGACCAGCATCTCCTGATTTTCCTCAAACATTAGCCTTGGTGATTACAATTTAACTCTGTTTCTATGAGTTTGACTTTTTTTTTTCTTGTGAAATCCACATTGTGTGAGATATAGTATTTGTCATTCTCTGACTAATTTCACTTAGCAGAATGCCCTCTAGTTTCATCTATTTCATTGCAAATAGCTGGGTTTCCTTCTTTCTTGGGTCTCAATAATATTCCATCATATATTGGATATACGAGGGCTGACAAGTTCGCGAACTTGTTGCAATGGCGTAGCTAACCTTTTTTGATATCAGAGGGATTATTCGTTATTAATTTGTGCCAACTGGACAAACAGTTACCCAAGATTACTATTTGCAAGTGCTGAAAAGGCTGCATGAAAAAGTTAGATGACTTGAACATTTCGCCAACAATTCATGGCTCTTGCATCACGACAATGCCCCAGCTCACATGGCACTGTCTGTGAGGGAGTTTTTAGCCAGTCAACAAATAACTGTATTGGAACACCCTCCCTACTCACCTGATCTGGCTCCCAATGACTTCTTTCTTTACCTAAACATAAAGGAAATAGTGGAAGGAAGACATTTTTATGACATTCAGGACATCAAGGGTAATATGACGACAGCTTTGGTGGCCATTACAGTAAAAGAGTTCCAAAATTGCTTTCAGGGGTGGACTAGGCACTGTCATTGGTGCATATCTTCCCAAGGGGAGTACTTTGAAGGTGACCATATTGATATTCAGCAATGAGATACATAGCACTTTTTCTAGGATGAGTTGCGTACGTAATTGTCCGGCCATAGATTAATATATATTCCATTCATCTGTTGACAGAAACTTAGGCTGTTTCCATATTGTGGTTTTTGTGAATAATGCTGAAATGAAATACAGTGAAGATGGCAGTGCAGATATCCCCTATAGATTCTGATTTCATTTCCTACGAATATATATCCAGTCATGGGATTGCTGTATCATATGGTAGTTTTCTTTTTAGGTTTTTTTTTTAGTAACCTCCACATAATTTTCCATAGTGACTGTACCGATTCACATTTCCACTAACAGGTTTCTTATCTCCATGTCCTTACTAATACTTGTTATCCATTGTCTTTTTTATTAAAACCATCCTAACATCTGTGGCGTGATATCTCATTATTGTTTTAATTTGCACTTCCCTGATGGTTAGTGGTGTAATGCACTTTTTCATGTACCTTTTGGCTATCTTGTATGTCTACTTTGGAAAAATGTCTGTTCAGGTCCTTTGCCCATTTTTAATTGGATTATTTGGTACTTTGCTATGGACTATAAATTTCTCATATTTTGGGTAATAACCCCTTATTAGAGATATGTGGCTTGCAAATATGTTCTTCAATTCTATAGGTTGATTGCCTTTCATTTTGTTGATGTTTTCTTTGCTGTGCTGAGGCTTTTTAGTTTGATGTAGTCCTGCTTGTTAATTTTTGCCTTTGTTACCTGTGCGTTTGATATCATATTTAAAAATTATTGCCAAGATCAATGTCAAGGGGATTTTTTCACTATTCTTCTTGGAGTTTTAAGGTTGCAGGGTTATGTTTAAGTCTTTAATGCATTTGAGTTCATTTATATGAGTGTTCCAATTTCATTCTTTAGCATGTTTATATCCAGTTTTGCCAACCTTTATTGAAGAGACTATACTATCCGCATTGTGTATTCCTGGAGCCTTTGTTAAAGATTAGTTGAAAGTATATGTGTGGGTTAATATCTGGTCTCTTTATTTTCTTCTGTTGGTTTATGCATTTTGGTTTTTTTTCCCTGTTTTTTTTTTTATATATTAGTTTCAGGTGTACAAAGCAACATAATAGCCATTTACACCCCTCACAAAGTGATAACACACCTTCCCCAAGCTACTAATCCTCTGACATCTTATATAGCTATTATAATACCATTGGCTATATTCCTTATGCTATACATCACATCCTGTGACTATATATATGTGTGTGTGTGTGTGTGTGTTTGTATGTGTGTGTATATATAATTATATATATAATAAATATATATTTATTTTAATATATTTATTTAAATATATAAATATATTATATATTTATTATATATATAATTATATATATAATAAAATTATAGTTGACATACAATGCTATTCTACTTCAGCTTCAGGTGTGCAGCACATTGGTCATGCATCTGCACAATCTATGAAGCAATTCCCCTGATAAGTCCAGTGCCCATCTGACACCCTTCATAATCTTTACAACATTGTTGATTATATTCCCCACACTGTATTTCATATCCCCGTGACAATTGTGACTACTAATTTGCAGTTTCTAATCTCTTCACCTTCTCACCCGTCACCTGCCCCCTCCCATCTAGCAACCAACAGTTTTTTTTCCTATGTCTCTGAGTCTATTTCTGTTTTGTTTGCTCATTTATTCTGTTCTTTAGATTCCACATATAAGTGAGATCATATGGTATCATATGGAGAAAAGGGAACCTTGTGCACTGTTGGTGGAATTGCAGATTGGTGAAATAAGTCAGACTGAGAAAGACAAATATGTGTTTGTTTTTATGCCAATACCATACTGTTTTGATCACTAGAGCTGTGCCATATAATTTGAAATCAGGAAGTGTGATGCCTCCAGGTTTCTTCTTCTTTCTCAAGATTGCTTTGGCTATGGTTTTTGTTTGTTTTGTTTTTATAGTTTCATATACATTTTAGAATTGTTTTTTTTTTCATTTCGATAAAAATACCTGTGTAATTTTGTCACTGAATCTGTATATTTCTTTGAGTTATGGACATGTTAACAATATTAATTAAAGGGATTAAAACCTGCTAATTAAGTAATTTCATTTCTTTCAAGTTTTAAAATCTTTATTTAAAAATAATCATTATTGGTTATATCAAGATTCTCTCAGGGTTTCTCTTCTTCTCAGTCACTCTTTCCATCATCCAAGAAGTATCTATATATGTAGCCGAAATCTTTCCAGATGCCATGGAGAAAGGAATAGTGTCTCATATTTCCATGTGTGCCCTTGTTTAGCTGTATACCAAGGTAGAGAACCATTAATTTTAAGTGGGAGATTCAGTACAGAAAAGCACAGTTACTAGATCTGGAAGACTTAAATAAGCAGAGGCTGGAATAGAGATGTGCATTAAAGGTAAAGACAAAACAGTACAGAAAGTTGAGGACGGCTTTGTATTGTGGTCTAATGAAGAACTACAATTTAGGAAATGGCTATGGTCAGCATGAATGATATACTATAGTAGGAAGCTATGGGCAGACAGTGGGGCTTCATGGTGATCTAAGATACAAATGAAAAGTGGAGAAAATAAGTTACTAGAATATTCATATTTTTCCATTCGCCTTTAAATTATCACAGTTTTCCCCCACTAGCTGTTATGACTGAGAGGAGCTGATTTGGCAATATCTTCTGTTGTTATACAAAAGAGGGAGGAGCTTACTGTTGTAGTTTTCCTCTCCTTAATTTATGTAGCACATACGGCTTTTCCTACACCCAATCTACTAGAGGGGGAAGAGGAAGAGGGGGAGAATTGGGGTCTCAATACTCTCTGCCCATTTAATTCTACGTTCTCCAAGACCTTTCTCTTTCTCTTTACTTTAGTATGTTCAGTGTGTTTTGTCAGCACTGTGCTTCAGATGTCCATGCTTACATGGTAAAATAAACAGGGAAAATTTGTTTTCTTTGTACTTTTTCCTGACATCCAAGCATAAGCAAAAATGCACATAAGCAAATGAGCCAAATGATTGTGGGTAATTAGCTGGTGGAATATATGAAAGCAAATTGTTTGCTATATATAATCAGGTTTTTTTTTTTCAAAATGGTATTATCATTAAAGCATATCTGGAGCCAGACAATTAGTACATTCATTGAAATTTAGCCAATTAGAATTCAACTCGGAGCATTTCTACAAGACGTTTTCTAGACTGTTCAAACGGTTTTGTGGTTTTGAAAAGGGTGTAATGTCATCACGATGTTCATCTATTGATACAAAAGAATGTAACTTGCTGTCTTTTAAATGATAAGCTTCAGATTAGGCCCTTATTGCAGTATTTGGTATCATTTTGAACTCTACAAGGAGGTAATGAATCTCATTGTTATTGTGTGCCAATTTTAAGATACAATTTTTGCTTGACTGTCATTTATCATGTTTTAATAACCATGGGTAATGACTACAGCTTTAATGTAGTTCTGTTTTGATTAGTGTGATGTCATTTCCAAGTTTCATTATCTACAAAGGATAGAAGAATTCTGTCTCTATGCCTGTCAAGTCTTACACTTTACATGAACACTAAATTCACTTCAAAAAATGTACACATATGATAATAAAAATCCTTAATTAGGTAGTGTAAAGTACTAACATATCTTGGTCAGAATTTTACAAGTTGTGAAATACAAATTCAAGGGAAAAACAAATAAACAAACAAACAAACAAACAAACAAACAGAAACTAAGTGTATATTACCCATCCTAATCTATAATTTCCAGAGCAGAATCATCTTCACCGGTATTTGGAGTTCTATTTGGTTCCCAGATCCTCGTAATGGCATCATAAATGGGTGACATTTACATAATAAGATCCAGATATATTTCTTGTTCTACCACTTACTACCATTTTTTATTAGAAAACTTATTCATTTTCTGCTTTTTATTTCCTCATCCACATGATGGAGATCATGACATCAAGATCTTAAGAGTTACTCTAAGTTGGTAATATGTATATGAAAGCAGCTAACATATTCTTACCTAATAGGTTCAATTTATGTTAAGTTCCTTCCTTCCTCTATAATTGTAGCAAGCCATTTTTTTTGCCGTTTCTTATGATCAGTTAGTATTTTGTGTCTTTATTTTCTATTGAAGCTTTATACATTTTCACAGAATTTCTATTAATTAGGATGAACTAGGAGTAGGTTGTTTCATTAGAGAAAAATAGTCTCCTTTTTTCTTTTCACTCTGTTGACTTACATGGGATACATGCAAATAGTGCATGTTATAATATTTTCAGATCAAAGGGAAGATTACATTACGGGGAGATCAGGTGGTAAATATAGCTAGTTAACTACTTAATATCCTTTTCCTCTTCTTCCTCACTGTCAAACATTTATTGATTTGGATGAGCATCAAAATGCTCAACTAAAAATATTTGGTTTTCCTAAACTCATTTTGGAACTTTTAAAATATCCCTGGCTCATCCCATTTAGTCGATATTTTCCGAATTATGACCACTTAGCTTTAATTATCTGCTTTTTTTAAAATGCTTCTTATACATACTCATATGTTTCTTTGATTCACTGAAGCACTCTTCTTCCTGTTTTCAATCTGCCAGAACCAATTTTATCCCTTGATATATTTTTTCCAAATGTTCAAAGACATTTCTCAACAAGTGTCAATCATTGTAGCAGATTTGGTTTAAGTTTTACATGGTCATGAATGATTGATTGACAACCACAGTTTGAAATGTATATGTTTTCTCACAGTTAACATTAAAAAAACTGTGATTCAGTGTTATGAATGGTATAGCTTTTTTGCTATACTCCTCTTGACTTAGCATCTAATGCTTTCTCATATGCATGATTGTAGTTTCCTTGTTGAGTTACACTACTAAATATTTTAAAAATATAGATGCACTTTTAATCACTTTTTGATGATATTGCCCCATTCTTTAGAAATGTATTATGCCAGTCTGCTGCAGTTAATAAAAATACATTGGATATATTTCAATTTATTGTTTTAATTGTTCTTCATATTTAAAAACTAAAACCTCCATTTACAGGTTACTTATTGAGGACTTAGCATCTTATTTAATTTGTTTAATCCTCACAGTGTTTCATAGGAAATAGCTGTTATTAACCTTGTTTTAAAGTTAGGATATAGAGGCTAGCACAATTTCGGAAAACATGTCATATATACCAGAGACTGAATACAAGCTCTTGTCCTTGTAACTTTAAAGTAGGTGATCATCATTCCTGTAGTTTTTACTGAAGTGTGTGTGTGTGTGTGTGTGTGTGTCCAGATATAAATAATATCCAGAAAGCTGAAGTCCTGCATGCTTTGGTAAACACAACTACTCTCCAAAACAGTTCAAGGTTACCTGAAATATTCCATGGGCAATCTCACCAAAGAGCTCTGGAGATAACACCATATCTGTACTCTCTCTCTCTCTCTCTCTCTCTCTCTCTCTCTCTCTCTGCTATATATATATATATATATATATATATATATATATATATATATATATATATATATATATATATATATATATGTATGTATGTATGTATGTATGTAAACATTCTTTTTTAAATTCCATTTTCACTACAGAAAGAGTATTACATTATTCGTCTGCTGGGGTTGGAGATCAAGTAGGGAAGAAGTGGATTCCTATTCTAGCCACCGGAGCTCTATTTTATGTAGAAGATAACAAGACTCCATTTCCAATAAGCTCACAAAGTATGTTCTCAGTCAGTGGAACTTAAAGATACAACTCCAACAAGCTTTCCAAAAAACTATCTCTTTTCTGCTATAAAGACACTTCTTATATTTAGTATTTAACTACACATAGTAATCACTGATGAAATGCTAGCTTGGTGAAATTTCTCTAACTTTTAAAAATTTCATTAATGTTCATTACAAATTCAGTAATTTAATAATTTGACTTAATTTGTATATGATACTGTTATAGAATATGCCTTAGTTGGCATCCTATCTAATATATTCTATGGCATTAAGTGTGTTTTATAATGTATACCTGAAGCGTAACTAATTCTTAATTATTGAACATTGCAAAACTAATGTGTCTGAAATATATTTCTATAATTTATTTAAAAAGAGGAGTGAACATATTGTAAAAATGTGAGAAATTATTTTATTAAAATCAGGATGTTTTCCAGTTAAAAAAAATTTTGCCTAAATCCAGTACATTTCTGGTTATCATTTTATTCATCTTCTTATTGAAGAGTTTAGAGTGAAGGTCTTCAAAGGTCCCTTTTTGCTTAATATTTATCAAAGATGATATATTGCAATAATGTGATTTACTCAAACCATAGTTTTAAGACATTAGAATGACACCTGTAAATAAACATACTGTCTTGGTTTGCTTGTGCTGGCATAAGAAAATACCCTCTCACAGTTCTGGAGGCTGGGAAGTCAAAATTAAGGTGTTGGCTGATTTCTATAGTTCCTGGTGAAAGCTCTCTCTTCCTGGCTTGCAGATGGCCACATTCTCACTATGTTCTCACGTGACCTTTTTTTGGTTTGGACATCTCTCTTTCTCTCTTTTCCTCTTCTTATAATGCCGTGAATCCTATTAGTAAGACCCACCTCATGACCTAATCTAGTCCTAATTATCTCCCAAAGGGCCAGCCTCTAGATATTATTACTTTGAGAGTCAGGGCTTCAACATACGAATTTGGGGGTGGGGAGCACAGATATTCAGTCCATAACACAAACAGTTAACAAATTGAATGATATTAACTATTCACATGATATTAACATGTATCTTGGAGTATCTGAATCTCTTCTAGCTACCTTTGACCCAGTTTTTGTTGTCTATTAGTTAGAAATTATTTTGTGATTTTACTGCAAAAATTTACTTTTTAAAAACATGAACCTTCAAACAACCTGAGAAATATAAATAACATAATTAATTAAAATAAAAATGTCATTAAGTTAAAGTGGACATTTATATAAATTATTGCTGCATATATAATTTATGGCTACATACTCTATTGTAAAGGAGGCTATTAGAAATGCAAATATCTTCTCTGGTCTTTAGTCCATAAAAAAAGAAAGAAAAAGAGGAGTTAGTCATTCTACCAGAAAGTGTCTAAAACAGGAAACAGTTGTTTTGAATGTAATAAATGAGCAGGTGGCTAAGCAATGCATTTTGACTGAGCATAGTGGCTTCACACTGAGACTAACAACGCCTTTTATTGATAATCTTCTACCATCTGCTCTGAAGATTTAATCATACAAAGAGAAAGGCAGGTGAGAAGAAAAAAATGCAAATAAGTGGCAATACTTAAATTCTGAATCATGCTGTGATTTTGCAAAGTAGATCAGTACTATTGCTGCTTTTAAAACAATTACAATTCTTGAACCAGGAAAGCTGATGGTTCACTTCTATTGTTGGTTCATTTGCTGATATGGACAGGAAGGTGCTTCCAAAAATGTCAGACTCAAAGTTTAAAGGTTGGTGGAAACTGTCCTAATATAATTTAACTTTTGTATGGGCCTGACACTTTCAGTCTGGCAAAAAGAAAATAATAATTTATGTGGTCATGAGCATCTCAATTAATAGAAGTAAGCAGGCAAAGTGGTAATATAAATAGAAGACAAAAAATTATGAAAGCTTACAAGGTTGTAAACAGTTGCCACATGAACAGGTACTTGTTGGGCAGATCTCTTGAAAGGTGGTCATCAGTGGAAGATGAAAATATAGTAGGTCAAGGCAAAACAAAATCTGGAAGACAAAATGATGAGGGACTTCTCAGTGAAATTAAATAAAAACAGAGCATGTATGTGTAAATAATTAAAGAAAAGGACAGAAGAAAAAACAGGGGGTTGTGGAAATTGAGATGAGTGAAGTGATAAGGCACTTATTTAGAGCAAAGAGCAAGAATAGCAAAGTGTTTCAAGAGGTGCCAAACAGTCTGAAGTACAAAAAAAAAAAAAAAAAAGAAAGAAAGAAAAAGAAAATGACCTACGATTATTATTTGGATAAGAGGAACTGACTTCAGAGTGACAGTTCAAAAAAGAGAAGTTGACATTGAATTCTGGACTAGGGAACTGTGGGCTTCAGTGAACTCATTATCCCAATAAAGCAGTAAAAATACAGGGACGGGGGATCAAGCCTTTCAGACTTCAGGCAATTAGTCCAAGTCAGAGAACTAAATGGAAACTCTATCCAAGAGAAACTGTGGAACCTCAGTAAGACAGTGGGGTCTGTGATGTTTCAGTTGGGGGCTATTTTCAGCTCCCCTTGCTCCCTAGCTCACCGGCACAGTAACCAAAAGCCAACAGCATTGCTCATGATGGCGAGATTGAATCACACTTGTAGATCTGTGAAAAGCCCTATCCCCAGAGCATAGTCAATGTTTTTCCAAAGTCGCATCTCCCTGGGAGATTTCTAATCTCAAAGCCTAGTAGCTATTTGATTTGACTCAGTTCAGCAGTGTTAAATGAACTGTACTCCAAGGACATTCCTGAAAAATAGGAAACTGCTGTCAACATCTCCATTGCCTAATGCTGTGACGCAGCCAAGACTTAGACTCCAACTCCATCCAGCAAACTTGAAGCCCACATTCCACCAGCCCTCAGAAACCGGCTCATAAGTGGTGACAAGCCAGGAGCAATAACCAGGGATGGTTTCCTGCCCATGAAGCCCCAGTTATGCCACCAAAGAGCCCAGAGGAGCCACTCTGGCAGTTTGGACCCTGGAGAACGTTCCCCCTCGCAGGGAGAGGCTCTTCTTCTGGGGACAGCCAACTACCTTGGGAGCCCTGCAGATTATTACTGGCTTGCTTCATGTCAGCTATGGGTGTGTCCTGGGTGCTGCTCCAAACTTTGTAGGGTTTCCCACCACTTAACTGGTATCCACTGGCCACGGGAGTGCTTTTCTTCACTGCAGGAGCAGCCAGCCAGATCAATGCAACAAACTACACAGTTCCTGGGATGAAGGTCAGCACAAGGCTGACCCTGGTCTGATCCTCCTGTACTGGTCTCAGGGTGTATGCCTATGTGATATGCGATAAGGCTGGCTGCCAGCAGCAAGCATGCCCAGGTACCCCAGAATAGTCTCGGAAGAAAGTGTTGTCTGTTCTTCTCTGTCCTGAAGCTGGGCATCTCTTCCTCGTACACTTTCCTGGGCTTCCATGTCATCTTCTGCTACACCGGGGTATACCTGAATCCAGCTGAGGACACACCCATGACTACAGCAGCCCCTTTCTATAGTCCACCACAGCAGGTGCAGCAGCCCCCAGCCATAGCCTGTACTCAAAGTACCTGCGGTTCCTGGAAGCTGAGCTCAACGTGGCCACCAATGACTTCTCTAGCACTCAGCCTCTCCACGTCTCCGCTCTCTCCAGGGGGTTGGTCCACCCTTCATCAAACCCAGCTTCAAAAATTACTATCTCACCCCTTACACACACACACACACACACACACACACACACACA
>NW_017731812.1:897992-966256 GCF_001890085.2 Hipposideros armiger | reverse complement strand
TCTCTCTCTCTCTCTCTCTCTCTCTCTGGCATGGAGACAGGGCCTGCCCTTGGTGTCTGGGAAACATCCATCAATGCTATCAATAAAAGGTTGGCATTTGGCTGGGGTCAAAAAATATTTTTGATTTCAGTTGTTGCAAACCAAAGCTTGTCAGGGAATTTCAAAGGATTTCCAGAGAACTAGACTACCGTAAGGGAATTTGAAAGCCTCCAGCACATTTCCGCACTAACAAAAGGCTGCAGGCATGCTCAGAGTTGTATGTTTGCCCAGGAAATACCTGGGGAAGGAGAAGGTACCAGCCACTAAACCTCTGGCTGACTTTAGAGGTCCTGAGCAGGCAAGAGGTGACAACAAAGGCTGCCTTGTAAACTGATGTCCCTTGCAGAGTGGAAGATACAAACACAAGGTGTTTAATGAAGTCTGATGAATCATTGGCTAACAAATTATGCTGACTCAAGTGTGGACCCTTTGTAGTCAGTTTTAAAAATAAAACAAGAACTTTAAAAAAAAAAAAAAAGAGTAGCAGAGAACTCAATGGTTCTCCACTACACACTACAGGGAACGGATCCACAGAATTATCTGGGGAACGCACTAAAGAAAATAAGCAGTACAAACAAAACAACACAATGACAAAAAATAAATAAATAAAATAAAAACCCACCACATCACACATTAAACTTTGGGAAGAGATGGTAGAGGAATCAAAGTTGTTACAATATATTATCTAAAATGTCCAGTAGTCCAGTTTTCAACAATAGCAACACAAAAAAATGTAAGACATACAAAAAAGAGGAATGTTTGTCATAGGCACAAGAAAAAAAGGACCGCCAATAGAAAAGACACTTGAGGAGGCACATATTTTGGATTTAGAAATCAAAAGAGTTTAAATTGGCCTCCTTGATGCTTACCCTTCCCTGCTTTCTTCCTCCCAGCAGGCCCTTCCTAAAGGGTTATTGAACTGAACTGCGTGATAAACAACATTGTAGTTTAGTTTACAGTTTTCTTGGGGAGTAATTGATATGTAAAAAGTGCACATATTTAAGGTATACAATGTGATGCGTTTGGACATATATGTACACTCATGATGCCATCACCACAATCCAGGTACCTTGTACTTTGAAATCACAACATCTAAAATGATTTCAAGTTAGTAACAGTTGTTCTTAATCTGGGGGAGGAGATAAAAGCTGAGCCTAGGAAAATTGTGATATAAGTTATGTTTGTCTTGGAAGTGCTAGTACTTTCTTCACACAGGACCTCTCTTACTGTCTGCCGTTCGCCCGGTAATCGAATGCCTCTATCAAGCCTGATGCGTGAAGTGAGTTTTCCAGACAAAGCCTACCATGAACAGCCCCATGTTCCAGTTACCTCTCATAATCTCTAAACTCTTCCATCAAAAATATTATCTTAGTAAGCTTTGTATAAGGGAAGTAATCTGATTAAAATCATTCGTGTATAAATCAACTTGCCATACTTCAGGTGTTGAGGGTACAAAGTTTACATATCTTTAAATAAACAATTTAGGACTAATTCCATGATCCCTGTAAAAATGTTATTCTCTGTTCTGAAAATAATTTCAGAATTATTCTGTGAATAATTCATATTCTCAGGGTTCTATCACAATTCTGACTGCAGCTGATACAAACTAAAAATTTTAAACTCAGACTCACTGCCTGGGGTTTAGAAAATAGCTCACTACCATCAGAGCACGATGCTTTGCAATAGGTTGCATTGTTGTGCCTTTGGGCCAGAATTCCTTGCTCTCCAATCAAAAAAGATAACCTGTTGGCCACAAGTCTTGCTGTCAAAGCATCATTAACTTCACTCCTGAATCATGGTCACCTCCATTGTATAGCCTTTGCTCAGAGAAAGCTGAGGAATCACTTTTGACTGCCTATGGCTTTGATCTTGCCTCTACTTGACTGAAGCCCATATCTTGGTATGGAAAGAATGAAGGCATAATGTTCAGTAGCGGTTGCTAATTGTTCTATTTATTAGCCCATTGGTGGGTTAATAATATTTTAAATATACTTGGCTTTACTATACCTATCCAATAACCCTAAAGAATAACCACTTTCAACAAAAGCACTGTAGTGCTGGGGCTCGATTCAGGAGATGATTCCAATCATAACCATTTCAAAATAAAAGAAGCACGTGACTCTAGGAGCAGTCAAACTGTGATGTTTAGACAACAGCAAAATAAATCATAGTGACCAGAACACTGCTTCAACACGTCTTTGTCTTTATGAATGAATTTATGAAATAAAAGTAAATGAATACATAAATAAATCACTCAGTAAAGTTTAAAATGTTAGATGAAAACAGATAGCCTATGTTCCTCCTATGTCTTCCTAACAGGAAACAATAACATCTGTTAGAATTTCACAAACAGCAAAAGTTGGGAGTCTGTGAAGTTTTAATTAAATGAAACAAAGAGAACTTGAGACTTGGTAAAATTTCTGAGTTATTGATGCCTAACATTTATGGAGATAAGAAAATAAATTGTAGGTCAATTTTTCATTGATATGATGTATTAAAAATGTCCTGCCTTTAGTATATATATATATATATATATATATATATATATATATATATNAAAGGCAGGACATTTATATATATATATATATATATATATATATATATATATATATATTTCTTTCAAATAACTTAGAAAAATATTTTCTTTTCTGTAAAATGAGGTGATAATTTAAAATCCACAGTAGTGTTAATAGTAGTCAGCATTTAGTCTTCTAAAAAGGAAATAAAAAATTGTGCAGTTTTTGTGTTTTGTTTGAAAGGGTTTTATCTTTGATAAATTTCTAGAAGGACTTTGAGGAAGGATTATTGAAATCCTGAAATTTCGTATAGTTTCTTAAATGTGGGAATTTTATCCAAACCTATCACACTTTTCTAGGAAACTGTGTAACTTAAGTAATAGAGGGGAAAACTATATTTTAGATCTTTAAGGTAATCAGCATGGTATTAAGCTTTGTGTCACAGTAAAAAAAATAATTTAAGAATTACACAAATGATTTAAAATACAAGCTATGATATTTGTTATCTCTGAACATTGAGGAATTTACCTATCAAACGTGAGTTTTATTTTTCTCTTAAATAGATTAATGGTTGTTATGCATCTGTACAACACATGAGGTAAGGGATATAAAAGCAAGGCAAATATATGAGGCATATAAGTATAAGATAATAAAAAGGTATATATGAGATTTGTAAATGAACAGAAGAAAATAAAATACCTACCATAGTGCCCAATTAATTATAGACACTCAATAAGCTATCACTGTTAGTATAGTAATTAATTAGCACTATAAAGATGTTCCCAAGTTATTATTTTAGAGTACGAATTGTTCCTGTGTACTTCTCTAACTTTCAGATATAAGTTAAACTAAAACCTTTAAACTATTTTTCCATATTTAAAAGAAGATTGTAGTTGTGGTAAAATACACATAACATAGAATTTATAATCTTAACTATTTTTAAGTGTACAATGCAGTAGTGTTAAGCACAAAATACTTAAATTTTGAAAGCATTAAGGAATCACAAACTCTTGTTTCTGATTTTTTTTTTAAATATTTGTTGGTAGTACTATAAAACATCCTGCTGGACATGGCTTCCATTTTCCATTCCCCTTTGGTGTAAACTGCATGCGAACCTTCTGTTAGCATTCAAATTAGAAGTGAAAATAAAGCAACTATACAGATTTATTACAATTAATAATGATATATAAAACTAACTAGTATCAGCTATTGTGTGTTTGAGTTTTTCCCCTGAGTTTTAAAATAATACTCAGACTGTATCTTTCTAGTCCTTCATATGCCAGAGTAGAAAACTACATAAGTTAAGTGACTTGTATAACAGTATAATTATCTAAAACTAGAATTGAAGGACACTGACTTCTATTTAAATATTTTTTTCTAAAACTTTAACACATTTTTATTTAAAGAAATAAGTTTTCAATAATTGTTTTATTGTAATTTTTCTTGTTTTCTTTTCATGGTAAGTTATCTTCTATTCTTTGGTATTGATGAAATGACTTTTTTCGTGTTTTTGTTTTGTCTCTAATAAGACTAAGGTAATGTTTTTGTTATTTTGTTCACTTGCCAAGGACTGTAAAAAAATGTATTCCAAATACATGTAACTTCTTCCTGAAAACATTCAGCTTTATCTAACTACGGTATTTGGATAATTATATTATGCTTGAGTCATTTATCACAGATTCATCTGCCTATACCAAAATTAATGTAAGAGGCTTCTATTTGTTGGATCAGAGCTCTGATATCATTATTCAATCTGTGAGCTGCTCCCCATTGGAATCAATAAAAGGCTGAGAGGTCTTGACAAGCTATATTTTTTCTGATATTGATCTTGATGACCAAGCTGGTGCCCTAGAGTCTAACCATTGATTTTAAAGGGAAGGTCTGTCAAGTTGGAGGCCAATTTTGTGCTATTAAACAGATCAGGTCTTGTAATTAAAGAAAATGTCAGGCTTTCATATTTTATAAAAGGGCCATGGGAATATTTTCACACAGTTTTCAAGCAAATTAGACAGTATGCAGACCTGCTGGAGCCAAACACATACACCAAACCCAGCATAAGCTTATGCAGAAACTAAATCAATGTTCAAATGGTAGTGATTCATTGGTTTTCTGTTTTCCCAAGACTAAATGATTTAAGGAATAATTTATGATCCCTGGCTTTAATAACATGCACTGCTGCATCAACTTAAAATGCATCAAACTCTTCTGAAAGAAAGTAACATCCAAATGAAAAGCTAATTTACTGTCAGGATAATGGAGAATATCCAATCTTTACTCTACAGCCTTTGCTTCCTTTCTGTTTCCTTTTAGTACCAAATATAAAACATAACTTCTTACGTCATTTTTAGTATATATTTTCTTTATTAATTCAAGAAAGATTCACAGAGAACCTACAAGTAAAGAGCTGTTGAAGAGTTCATATTAGAGTAGAAGAAAAAGACCAATAAAATGACATCATATTTGTTGTAACATAGGTCTATATAGTATAAGTGCTTTCAAAATATGAGTGAGTGACTGACTAACTTACTTAGTGATATTTAGGGAAGTTTTTACAAACTCATTGAGATGAGTTTTACTGTATAAAAAATTGAGTCTTTGAAGATTTTATAAAATGACATGGTAAAGTCTTATTTATGTTTTAGAACTGATTTCTGAAGTTAGGCCTACTTTAAAATTGATAATAAAATATAGAGAGTTTAAAAAGGTAAAAGAAAATACTAAAGTGCCAAGAAGAAAGTAGACCAAGAGCACATATAAACAATTTGCCAAGGAGAAAATGTAAATAAGTATAAGCATTCAGAAAAATATCCATCTGTTATTTCTTCAAGTACTGAATATGTCCCAATCTTTCTCCTTTCTTTCTGGAATTCCTATTGGATGTATTTTCGTGCTTTTGCCCATGTAACTATATGATCTTGTTTATGTTTCGTTGTCTTCATCTTTATTTATTCCCTCCCAGCTTAAGTTTGCATATTTTCTGTTGACCTGCCTTCAAATTCATTGATATTACCTTTTGCTGTGTTGAGTCTGCTGTTAAGCCCAGTCAATGAGAAATTAATACTTGGTATTTTATATTATCACTTTTAAATATAGATTTAATTTTTGTCTATTATAATTCTGTAGGATATGTCAATTATTTTCCATAGCTTTTATTTAATGTTAGACATAATTATTTTGAAATTATTTTTTGCTAACTCCAATATCTGGATTATTATGAATATGCATATAAACTTTTTTTCACTTTTTGTTAGTTATTTTTTCCTATTTATTTAAATATCTAGTTTGTTGTTGCAGTTTTATTTTGTTTTGTTTTGTTTTTTATCCTGGACATTGTATATTGTTGAGATTCTAATTCCAGTATTTGTCCGCTAAAGTAAGATTGTACTTTATTCTGGTAGACAGCTTGATGCTGAAGAGGCCTAGATTTTGCTTTGTTAACTTTGGGTTGTATTATTTTTTTCCTTAATATTAAAGCATAGCTCTTATTCTTATGTCATGGTTCTTACTCCAAATTGCATGGCCTTTGTGGGGTTCCAATTGAAAGAACAGGGTGCCCACTGTAATCTCTGCAATATGGCTGAGCCAACACTGGGAGAACCCAGATTCTTCACTTGTTCTCAGCCTCACAACAGTTACTGCTTCTACAAACTTCCATAGCATTTTACCATATGCGTTTATAGTCCAGAAATTGGACAAGGATGAAGAAATATTTACATACAAATATCTGAGATGTTTTATACACCAATTCCCCTTTATTCAGGATCCTGTTCCATCAATCACAGCTACCTCTGTAGTACTCCCAAATTGTAAGATGTGTCTCATCCACTTAGCAAGACACTGCTCCTTATTTGGGCTCTACCTTCCTACACTACAGTGCAGAAAATATCTCAAGACACAGGTAAAGGTGGTATTTATTTTGTGCACTCACATATCTAAAGAATCCCATATTGGCTATTGTTCAATGCCAGAAATCAGGTGTTTTATATAATAATACTCAGCAAACAATTGTTCTATATAATTCTTCTCAGAAATAAACACACAGATTAATCTCAAAATTATTGCACTGAGTAAATGACAGACAAAAAGACCATAGCATATGACTTTATTATATAAAAAGCTAGAAAAGGCAAAGTAATCTATACAGACTGAATGTGGATCAGCAGTTACCTGGTAATGTCATTAGAGGGAAGGATTACAAAGAGGCATAAAGAAATTTTTAAGGGCATTGGAATTGATTGAGGTGATGGTTTCATGGATGTATAAGTATAACAAGATTCATAAAATTGTACACTTTAAATATGTACAGTTTAGTGTATGTGTATTATACCTCAAAATTTGTGAATACACACAAATGTATGTGTAATATACAAAGGGTGCCAAAAAATGTATACACGTTTTAAGAAAGGAAAACTATTAAAATTGTAATACTCAATATATACTGATAACAAAAGATGAATACGAGTCACACTTGACTTTTGCAATTACAAGTGGTTATCATCAGTGTACAGACACTTCTGTTTATGGTGAACTACTGCTTGAGCAACATTGACAAAAGTGTCCACTTGTATATATTTCTTGGCATATATAATTGTACTTTATATACATAATTATATACACACACACATATACACACACACATATATGTGTGTGTATATATGTATATATTATATATATGTTTATATCTAAAGAGAGACACATGATGACAATTAAAAAGTATAGTAACACAATAAATCAATATAGTAATTTTATAAAGCAATTCTGGAGCTTATATCAAGAGATTAAATTTTTTTCAACTACTTAGATACTAACTCCAAGCAAATGTTATAAACTGTAAACAAATGTGTGTTTCAGGAAGGTGTTTACAACACATAATTTAAAGTCTCAAAAAACTTGATGCCAGATAAAATGTCCAACAACAGGGCATTCTTAAATAATAGCATTGCCATATAATGAATTGTGGGGTTACTTATTACATTAAATTTTTTTTTCATAGTAGAGTTTTCTATTTTTTGCCCCTCTTTACCCTTTTGTTAATCTATTTTTTATTAGTTTGAGGTGTACAAAACAATGCAATAATTATACTTTTCACCCCTCACAAAGTGACAACCCCCCTCGCCCCATCCACCACACCCCCAATATCATACTACCCTTTTGTTTTTATTGAAGAACATCACATACAAATAAATTCATTTATCATAAGTGTACATTTTAATAAATTTTTTAAAATATAGAGACCTGTATAACCACTATCCCAATCAAAATACAGAATAATTCCATAAACTGAGAGGTACCCTTGTGATACTTTCATTAAATTCATATCATAAATGGGCAACCATTTCTTAATTTATATCACCAGATGTGTTTCGCCAGTTTTTGAAATTAATGGAAACTGCATTACAAATACTCTTGCTTCTTGAAATTTTCCTGAAAATACTACTTTGAGATTTGTTCATTCTATTGTTATCAGAAATCTTTGTTTTTATTTGTGAAAATATATCAGAGTTTATTAATTCTCTATTGGTTGAATTTTGTCAAACATTTTTCGGCATCTATTAAGGTGAACATATGCTTTTTTTCTTCTTTTTCTATTAATATAATTAATTAATTTGATAAACCTTTAAGTAGTAAGCCGATCTAGCATTCTTTCTCACTGTCATGATATGCTATATTTTTTATATATTGCTACATTTGCTGTGTTAATTTTTGTCAAAGAATTTTTAGGCCATATTTAAAGAAAAATATATATTTTCTTCTTTATATTTTACAGTTAAAGTTGACTTTAGTATTATTTTATATTAGTTTCAGGTGTATATCATAGTGGTTAGACATTTATATAATTTATACAGTGATCCCCCTGATTAGTCTGTTTGTTTCTATGTATTAGGTAGGACTGCTATGTCTTCTGGTCTTAGTAGAGTTGCCTTATGTAGTAGGTGTGCTGTAGGACTCAGTGGTGCAGTCTTTGTGGTCACCTGAGCCCCAGGCACTCCAGGTGTGTCCCCTGTGTGACTTATATGTGCCCTACTCTTGTAGATGAGCCTTGGTTGATAATTGACCCTTGGGCTCACTGGTTGTGAGGACTGGCCTTGACTACAGTGGAGGGGCTGAACCTACAGAGCGGGATCTGCCTCAGCAGGACTCTGGTGCCTGCCCAACCCGCCCCTTCAGTGTGTCGTACTTGGAGGCAGCTGGGTAATGCTCCAGCTTGTTTTGAAGCTGACCACTGGGGGCAGCAGCTGCAGGGCCACCTTGAAAGGGATCAGCTTTAGGTCTACTTCAACCACAGCCCATGCTCCTCCTGGGGCCACCCAGCGGGAGCCAGAAAGCAACCAGATGGCTGCTGCTCGTGCTGTGCTTGGAAGCATCTTGAGAGACCAAGCTGTGAACCAAGGCCCGCTGCCGCTACTGCCGGCTTAGGACTGCTCAGCCAGAGGTACAGGACAAGCTTAAGCCAAATGCTGCTTGTCTGTGTTCCATGAACCTTTGAGTGACCCTAGAAAAGTCTGCAGTTTGAGAGTTTGAGCTAAGGCAGATGGTTTGTATGAAAAAGCCACTGGAAGAGGTTATGGTGTGCCAGAAAGTTTGGCGGGATGGAGTCTTGAATCGCCAGGGTGGGTGTATGATTAGCAGAGATTCAGATATGGTGGCCACCTGTGTTCGCATGCCGGGAAGGGGAGGACTCAACAAAGAAACAATGGCCTCCACCAGCTCCGCCATCCAGGAGAAAGCTGCCTCTTCAAGCCCCATCCCAAGCCAGACAACTCAGTTCCCCAACATGCGTCGCTACTGCCTCTCCAGCTGCTGCCCCAGTGCTGGGGCTCAGAGCCAGTGATTCCATTGGTGGGTAAGTCTTCGTGTGGTCCCTTTAAGAGAAGCACCTGGGAGTGCAGCCACCCTGTCTCACTCAATCACAATTTCCGCTGGTTTTCACAACTAGAAATTATGGGGACTTCTCTCCCAGGCACTGGAACCTTGGGCTGAGGTGGAGCTGGGACCTCTTGCTCCTCTGGGGGTTGGGGGAACCTCCACAGCTGAAATATTTCTCCCAATCTTTAATGGTCACCCACAGGTGTGGGACCAGCCAGTTCCACGTCTCTGACCCTCCTACCAGTCTTGAGGTGGCTTCTTTTGTACATCTTTAGTTGTAGAGTTTCGGTTCAGCAAGATTTTAGGCAATTCTCATTGATGGTTGTTTTGTAGTTTAGTTGTAATTTTGATGTGGTTGTGAGAGAAGGTAAGCACAGCATTTACTTACTGCGCCATCTTGGTATCTGCTTCATCTAACCTACTATTGTTTCCCTGTATTCTTTATTTCTGATTGGTTCTTTTTTATGTTTTCTATCTCATTTTATTTTTTTTTATGTTTATTCTCCTGTTGTTGAAGTTTTCCCTGATATCATTAAGGATTCTAATAACCAGTGTTTGTCATTCTGCATCTGGTAAATTACTTGTCTCCATTTTGTTTAGTTCTTTTTCTAGAGCTTTGTTCTTGTCTTTTATTTGGGACATATCTTTGTCTCCCCCTTTTGGCTGACTTCTTGTGTTTGTTTGTTTGTATTAGGTCAGTCTGCTATGTCTCCTGATCTTAGTAGAGATTATGTAATAGGTGTGCAGTGGAGCTCAGTGGCACAGTCTTCCTGGTCACCTGAGTTGTGCACTCCAGCTGTGTCCCTTGTGTGGGTCGTGTGTGCCTTCCTCTTGTAGTTGAGCCTTGGTTGCTATTTCCATGTCAATGGGAGGGATTGACCCTCGGGCTCATTAGTAGTGAGGACTGGCCATAATTATAGTGGAGCTGTGGTGCTGGGGCTGACCCTACAGACCAGGATCTGCCTAAGCAGGGCTCTGGTGCCTACCCACTGTACCCCTTGGGTGTGCCATCCTTGGAGGCAGCTGGGTGATGTTCCAGCTCATTTGAATCTGGCCACAGAGTGCTCCAACTCCAGAGCCAGGTCAAGTTCAGCCACAACCAATGCCCCACCTGGCAGGAGCCACAAAGCAATTCAATTATGGACATAGACCATGCCATGCTTGGAAGTGCCTTGAAAGGCCAAGCTACAAACCAAGGCCAGTTGCCACTAGTGCCAGCTTAGGGCTGCTCTGCCAGAGTTATGGAACATGCTCAAGCCAGATGCTGCTTGTCTGGGTTCTGCAAAACTTTGAGAGATCTAGGAAACTGTAGTATGAGGCAAGGCTGGCGGTTTGCATGAAAAAGCCATTGGAATCAGCTTGGATGTGCCCAAATGTTGGGCGTGGTAGTGTCTGGAATCACCAATGTGTGGTAAACAAATGGTGTTAGACAGCTTGATGGAGGCTGCCTGTGTCTGCATGCCAGGACAGGGGAGGGCTCAACAAATGCTTCTGCCAGCTCTTCTGTATGGGAGAAAGTTGCCCCTCCAGTTCTCACCCTGTAGCCAGACAACTCAGTTTGCCCTAATATGTCCCTGTCACTTCTCTAGCTGCTGCTCCAGTGCTGGAGCTCAGAACCAGTGATTTCATCAGTGAGTAAGTACAGAGTGGTCATTTAAAGGAGTGCCTGGGACTCCAGGCACCCTCCATCTCACTCAGTCACAGTCTCTGCTGGTTTTCACAGCCAGAAATTATGGGGACTTCTCTCTCTGGCACTGGAACCATGCACTGGAGAGAGGCTGGGACTGCTCTCCCTTCTGGAGGTGCGGGGCTGGAGACCTCCGCAGCCAAGATATCTTTCCCAGTTTTTAATCATCACGTGTGGATCTGGGAACCACCTGTTCTGAATCTCGGACCCTCTGACCACTTTTGAGGTGGCTTCTCCTGTATGTTCTCAGGTTTTAGGGCTTTCGTTAAGCAAGATTTCAGGTGATTCTCAGTGATGTCTTTTTTATAGTTTAGTTGTAATTTTGATGTGGTCATGACAGGAGGTGAGCACAGCATTTATCTACTCTACCACCTTGAACCAGTCAGTGATCCTAAAATTTTTAAAAATAATTTTCACCACTTATAGTTGTTTTACTAGGGAGAGAATCCAAAGAGATTATCACACTATCATTCTTGAATTAGTTCCTTGGGTACTCTTTTTATTTATAACAAGATATTCATATTTTGTTTTTTCCCAAAGGTGTAAAAAATGACCTAATTTTAAATTTATTTTAACTGGTGATTGAAATACAGGGCTTTCCAAAAAGTCTAACTCATGAAATCAATAGCATTGTAATTTTAAGAAAATTATACCTTGTTCCTCATGTTATCTTGTTGTATTAAAATTGACCAGATCGTTAGTTGTTTACATAACACTCCAGTGCCTATACGTCTCTGACATACCTCAAAACATCAAGGAAAGATTTTTAAATATTTTCTTTTAGCTTCTTCTCTTTATCTGAAAATTATTTTTTGCTCCTATTTACTATCTAGAAGTATAACTTGCAAAATTCTCTTCAGACTTTTATACCTCCTAAAGTACTGTCTCTGAAGACATCATAACAGATGGCTGTTTTGTTGACTGCCACTGCCTTTTAGCCAGGAGAGAAATTTCAGGATGCCTCAATTCATTCTTTGACTGTGATCAGGCCTACATCATCTGAAATAAATATCAGAAATGCAGTAGAGAAAATTTGTTTCAGTAAAATTTGAGTACATATTTTATATTAACCCAACAAACAAATTCAGAACAAACAAATTAAATAATACATAACAGTCACAAATATATTATATGCTTCTTCAAAAATTGTAATGCAGTGGTGATGCTTGAAAGCTAAAAAGATAGCTTTTTAATAGGATGTGCCTGGATTAAAGACAATATATGTTGTTTTAAAAAATGATCCTGCCACATACTTGCTTTTTGACCTGAGGTAAATTATAAACCTTCTATGAGGCTTAGATTCTTTCTATGTTAAATATTATGATGATGACTTCTTTATGGAATTGTTGTAAACATTAAATAGTGTTACACACAATGCATAAGCTTCAGAAAATACATTTTTTCTCTATGTAATATTTAATAGTTTCTATAATATCCTTCTTATTTTTATTCAGCAGAAGGCAATGCCATATAGCTGGGCAGTTAAGAAAATGGGCTCTACTCAGTCTGCCTACATTAAATCGTATGGTATTGACAAATTATCTAGCATTTTTGCATACAACTGTTGTTAGGCATAGTTCAAATAATGTATGTGAAGTGCAGAGAACACTGCAGCATTTCATAAGTATTCAATAAGTATTAGCCATCATTATCATATCCTTAAAGCAATCCTATATGACTAATAGGAAAAAAACAAAGGAATTCAGAAAAATAAAGGTAATTGTTTCAAGTCCTTCAACAATGAAGTGGTAAAAAACAATCAGAAGTATGCAGATGGGATCGCAGGTCTTCTACTAAACAGAGGAGACAAGATTTTAATGAATGTAGTCATTTTACTCATAGGATGAAAAAAAAGAGAGTGGTTTTAGTCAAAAGAGAGCGGAAGGAAGAGAGAAGAGAAGAGCTCCCAGAATTATTTGGGATTGTACCACACTCCATTTTCTGCAGACAGATGGCATTCTCTCAGGTATCATACCATTATCCAAATTTGTGAAGATGGTTTTGTTGTTATTTTTCTACTATTGCTATTTTTTGTAGAATACTAAGTTCAATGAATAGAAATCAAATATAAATCAAATACGATTAAGGTATCAGCATATAAATTCAAACTAGCAAAACAATTTCATAAATATAGGTCATAATCCAGGAGTTAAAGCAAATTATCCTGAAATATGTAAATCAGTGTGCCCCATTTTGAGCTTGAACTATTTGTACTTTGACACAGATTTTCACATCTTTGATTGTAAAGGAGGTCTTATTAATCATTTTTATTTGAATCATTAATGTGTAAGTTCAACACATCCATCCAATAGTTTATTCTAGACTTCAGACTTCTATAGATAGCTAAAAATGTGCGAAGCCTGTGTTAACATTGAAACAGCAGGAAAATTCTCACCTATTGAATGAGAGTACAAAATGGTTTATTTAGGATTTGATGGGGATGCTTCCTGCTTAGGTGAATTTAATTTATCACCAAACACAGACCCTATATGTGAAACAAAGCATCCTAAAGTGTACATATTCAAGGAAGGATAAATTTATATAAAAATGATAATCAATAATTTTGTTTCTTAATTATAAAAGCCATTTAACAAAGCTTTTTTAAACTGTCTGCAATAATCAAGACAACTGTAATGCAAATATTTTATCTAATCACTTCCATATGGAATAGTGCATACTGTTTTTGCAAAAATTTCCATAATTTTATATTACTTCCGCCTTATTTATAGCCCAGACTTTATTGACTTAATAAGCGATTTGTCTATGTAAAGATAGTCCAGGATGAGCATATGCTGGGCTTTAAATAAAGAAGAATGGAGAAGATTGTCTTGCTCTTACGTATCTGGGGACATGATTCAGAAAGTAGATTTGAGACCAGGTTAGCCCAAAAGGGTCAGAAATATGTAATATGTGAAACCATCTGACCATGTATGAGCAAATTTGAACACCTAAGTCAGCAAATATTTAATAAATTGAATAATGCCAGTTTTGAAAGTATATAGAGCTTCTCAGTGGGATACCGTATATGAAAAACCATGCCACATAAATTTAATGAACAACCATTAATCTATTTAATTGATAAAACTAATTATTTATTCCTCGTCTAATTGGAGTGTGTGCACATGTATATGCTATAAAATATTTTTATCAACTGAAATATGTTAGGAATCCACAATTGCTCCTCTAAAAAAGTTTGCAACTGTACAGATATAGTTCAATAGACAGAGTATGTCTTATTATTCTGCGACATAAAGGATTTTGAATTGCTGTTTCATTCATTTCATGAATATGAATGTGTCATATCATATATATTTGGATATGTAGCATCTCATTCCAAATAACTGCTTTCACCGGTTCAGTGGTGACTATATATATATATATTTTTTTTTTGGTATATATTTATTTATTTATTTATATATAGGCTAGTTTTACTTTTATAATCAAGTAGCAAGAAAGTATTTAATTTCTGGGCAGGGAAACAGAAAATTCAGCCTTCATTGGAGCAAGATTAGAAGGAAATTCAGATTGGAAGGAGAATTCCAAGTAATTGATTGGTACACAGCCAAAGGGATATATTGCTATGACACCACCAACTACTACTGCTGTTATTCATTAACAATAGGATGTAGAGGAGAGTAGGAAAAGGGAAAAGAGAGAGGAAAGGGGAGATGAGAGGAGGAAGAAGGGGAGGGGGAGAGGTGTCCAAGTGTAATTAAAATACCCACAATTCTTTAAGGTGTGAACTGTATTAAGATGTGAAAAGAATAGTGTGGGAAGATGAAAGGAGAGTGGCTTCACGGAAGAGATAATATCTGTTGTGTACCATAAGCTGTGGGGTTTTGTAAAATTAGGGATTCTGATTGAGTAGGTCTGGGGAACCTGAGATTCTGCATTTCTAATAGTCTGCCAGGGAATGCTGACGTTGCTGTTCTGCAGACAGCACTGTGAGTAGAGAGGTAATAAAAATTGGGGAAGATTTTGATGTCTAGGAGGTCAGACAATTAAGTTCGCAAACTCATTCTAATAAAAGTGCTACATACCTCATTGCAAAATATCACTATGGTTACCTTTGAAGTACTCCCCTTGGGAAGCTACGCGCCAATGCCAGCTCCTAGTTCACTCTTCAAAGCAGTTTTGGAACTCTTTTTCTGGAATGGCCATCAGAGCTGTTGTTGTATTACACTTGAAGTCCTGAATGTCATTAAAATGTCTTCCTTCCAATATTTTCTTTATCTTTGGGTAAAGAAAGAAGTCACTGGGGGCCAGATCAGGTGAGTAGGGATGGTGTTCCAATACACTTATTTGTTTACTGCCTAAAAGCCCCCTCACAGACAGTGCTGTGTGAGCTGGTGCATTGTTGTAATGCAAGAGCCATGAATTGTTGGTGACAAGTTCAGGTCATCTAGGTTTTTCACGCAGCCTTTCAGCATTTCCAAATAGCAAACTTGGTTAACTGTTTGTCTAGTTGCTACAAATTCATAATGAATAATCTCTCTGATATCAAAAAAAAGGTTAGCAACCTCATTCTCGAACTTAATTGTCAGTCCTCATATTCCAGGCAGAGTGAAGGGTGCACATTACATCATGGACAAATGAAAGCATTTGATCTGGTGAGCATAGGGAGACTGTCAGATAATGAAGATGGGGGAAAAAATAGATTGTAAAGAGCCTCAAGCTAAAGGTCCTGAGCTTGATTGATTGATTGGTTGATTGATTGATTTTGTCAAAGGGAAGGCTACAAATGCCTTTGTTCATAATTGCAGCACTGTAATTTTGTTTGAAAGGAAGCAAACAATTGTACCTTAGAGGACAGGACAAAATGAGGTAGTGAAAGAGGCACAGGAAAAACTGCTAGGAGGCTGCTGCCATTGCCCCTCATGAGAAAAGCACCAGGCAGAACGTTAGTATGGAAGATGGAAAAGGGGGTCCAGATTTGACACCTATTTCTTTTTTTTTTTAAAGAGTTTTATTGGGGAATTGGGGGAAGGGGAACAGACAAGTTGCTGTCCTTTTGTTCTTCAGTCTATTTGTGGAGGATGTTGCTTCACTGGCCCAAGTGGGCACCATCATTGTGCTCTTCCCGGATGAGGCAGATCAGTTGCAGGCTTCTGGACGGCCACGCACTGCAGCTGCTGGCTGCTCACACTGGCTGCTGGCTACACATAGTAGCCCATGGCAACCCACTGCCACAGGGGCTGCAGCCTGCGCCGTCGCCGGTGACTCATGGCAGCCCAGCTCCAGGTTGAGCTGTTGTTCAGCATCTTAGCTGTGGAGGGCAGTGTCACTGGCCCTCATATGTGGGATCCGAACCAGGGCCCTCTGGTGTCCCAAGCCAGTTCTTAACCATCGTGCCACTTGGCCGGCCCTTGACAGCTATTTCTGAGTTATAATCACAGAATACTGTAAATTGTTAGATGGGGATAGTTGAGATAATCAAATGTCAAGGAAAATGATGCTTTTATTTTGTTTTATTTTGCTTTTGCAAGAAAATGAGTGAATGAAAAAGTGAAAGAAAAATAGATAATATTTAAAAAGTAAAAGTAAGGGGCAGTGTGAAAATAATGAGGTTGGGCCTATAAAATATCCATATGTATATTGATTAGACACCTAAGTTTGGAAGATACATCATAGGAATAGGTCACTGATGTTGATAATTAAAGAGTGAAAAGAACTAGTTATTGAAAATATATAGCAAGCCATTTTTTTTCATAACTATTTTTTTTAATTAGAAGGCTACTCTAAACTTAGCAAAGCAGTTTTAATAAAATGATACAAATGATAGAGAAGGAAATGAATTTGTGAACTTTGTGGGAATGTTTGTATATGTGTATATAAATATGAAATGTAGATTTGGGAAAATAATGCCCAGGATATTTGTCCTTTTAATTGGATGATAAAAGGAGCATATGCCATTTTTTTTTTCTAAAGGGGCTGGGCCATTCCTGTTTTCTAATCATGTGCTCTCTCTGGTCACAGATGTCCCCAGAAAAAGTGTCCATCAAGCTTTGCTCCAAGGCCAATGGCATCTTTCTACATATGTTGACAAATAGTTTAGTAAATTGCCATAAACAAGATTAAAGCTGATGATAACTGCAAATCACAAAGTAATTGATAATGCCAAGCAGTTTGTCAATATTCATATCCCTGGAGTCCCATCCCTGGAGAAAGGCATCTTCCTCTTAGTTGTTATGCATTGTGCCAAAATCAAATTAGAAAGTTTTAGGGAAGACAAGATATAATAAAATTCTTTATACTTTTGTAGTAAATTCTAGAATTCCTTATAGACTAAAAAATCACTTCATGGATTGATCATTTCTACCTATATCTGGTCAATTTTCGCTAATTAGAACTTGTAGAATTATCAAAATAACCATATAAATGCTGTGCATCTCATTTATTTGGTGTTTTCAAATATACTCTCTTCTCCATGGAAAACTGCATATTGAAAATTGGGGAACACATTTTAATTCAAGCCATTTTCTCCCATGGCACATGTTTATGAATTACAGAAAGCTGAACCATAATATTCTAAGCACCACAGTTAATCTTCAATTTTGAAATTATGCTTTTAAACAGAGTCAAAAAATATCCTTCATTCCCTTGATGTGATGCAAATCCCTCTGCTTCAATTAATAGCAACTGGAGGGAACAGCGAAAGCCGAAGTCCAGCTCCAAGCAGCGTATAACGAGATGATTGCAGGCTCTGGCGGCAAGCCAGGTTGCCAGGCTGTTTTTCATGGGTGTTACTTTACTGTCAGTACTTTCATGACATTTGTACCTCGACACCAGGAGTGCTAACAGCTGCAGTGCCAGAGGTAGAAAGGAAGGAAAGACCTTTCTCAGCTTTAGTTGCTCACAGATTCTTAGCATCCTAAGAGACTGGAGTGGATAAAACCTGGCTTCAGCCTGCCCTCTCCTTTCTGAAGCTTTTTGCTGTGGTATATAAAAAGCAGTTTTGTCCTATGACGTTGGACATATGGGAGATAAGAGTTTCTGAAGATGGAAGACATGTGTAATAAATGTGTGACTCATGGCAGCAACAAGGTTGGTCTGGGAGTTCGTGGTTTTGGGAAATGAGATATTTCAACAACCATTCCTGTGCTTGGTTATTTGCCACAGGCAGCCCTTGTGACCCCTCAATAAGGATGCCAAAAAGGACTAAAGGAGAAAAATTCTAGTTATCTTCAAGTTGGATGGTGTCCTTAACTAATAGTGACAGATGTAACAGTATGACTTCTAGTGGCTGCTAATAATGGTAGAGCTTCAGGCTGTCGGGAAATGAGAAAGGTTAGAAGACAAGTGTGCATATGTGGGAAAAGAGTTCAAAAGCTAAAAGGTGAGATGTGGTCTTAGGAAAGTTTATTTTTGAAACTCTGCCAGACTGTCTTGGTGTTTTCAGGGTTATTCTTGGCACATCAGTGTGTCACTAACATTTGGACGTACTCTCGAGAACCAAGGTCTTAAAAGGCATATGGTACTATTTACTATCAGGGAGCCACTATGCACTGATAGCTGTTTTTTGTATATTAAGCTTCTTTTTTATTTCACTGTTGCTACTATTTTGTTCTTAGAAATGGGGAAAAAAATGCTTTAGCTAAACATAATTCACGTTCTGTTGCTGCAAGAGCATTTAGGAGACGTGCTACAACAATTAACTTACTATAAGAAAATTTCCTATAAATGTTGCAATCACTAACACCTTATAGAATATGAGTTTTTGTAAAAAAGTCTGTTTTTAATTTCATAAGTGAGCTGTCTGTCTGCACTTTTCTGACAACTCCATATTTGAAAATTTGAGTAATAAAACTTTGTTTTTATTGACATTTCAAACATTCCATATGCACAATGACAAGATCTTTAAACAGTATAAAAATCCACACATATAAGACAGACATTTGGGAGAAATAAGTAATCTAGTAATAACTCTTAAGTAAATTAAGCTAAAGGAATCAGGAAGGGGAAAGAAAAATTTATAGTTAAGCATAACTCAATCACTGTGTCCATAATTTTCTGTTTTCTTCATGTGCATTCTGATGTCCAAGGAGTTAAGAGAACTAGGTGATTTGATGTAGCTAATGAGTGGTTACAATTCAGAATGCCAGCTCCCAATTTCAGGGTTTTTTTTTTTTTTTCTAATGCGATATCCCTAGACATGCTCAGAAAGTCAAATATCACAGAGTATTTTTTTTCTTCTGGCACTTGTGCCATGATTCAGGTCAAAATGGACACCTCAACTGGTGTTTAAAAAATCTAAATAAATGATGGAATATGATGGCATTACATTATAGTAATTTTTAAAACTTGAATATCAAGTACATTTTTTTTTTGTTAATAATGAATTCTCAATTGGGCAATCAGAGAAAGAGAAACCTTGTGGGGAGGAGGGGTGAAACTGCATCATCCAAAATATCCGCAGGGAAGTCTGCACATTTTTTCCATTTCATTGCTAATGAGTCATTTTCACCTGACTCCTGCCCTCGCCACGCCCCCTGAAGAGCCAGCTGTCAGTTTCCACAGCTGAGTGGGTTTGGTACCAGACAGGTGGCAGCAGGGTGGGGAAGAAATCATGTCAGTGGGATGTAGTTAATCTGAAATTAGGATGATCCACCTGGTATCATTAAAAATTGACTGCGTATCATAAATGGTTCACTACAATGTAACCAACACTTAAATGAAAAGTTAAGGTTTTAAATATCCTTAATAAGAATATTTGGCATTCATTGACTATTTGAGCCATCTTCTACATAGTATTAAATCAGTGAAGCCCATTTGGAAATGAAAATTTTATATCTTGTTTATAGAAAAAGTTAATTGGACCATGCTGTTTTGGATTCTTACATTTACTCCCTCTCTAACCTTGTGTACTGTAGGCTCTCTGAAAACATCTGTCTTGACATCAGTAATACCCAGTTGAAGCTTAAATGGCCTAATATATCTGGAAGTGTTTTCTAGACTGATATTTAATATGTATATATGTATGCAAATAACTTATCATTTGTATTTATTCAATGGACTATTTTTTTATTGTTAGTTTCAGGTGTACAGAACAATGCAATAGTTACCCTTTTCACCCTCACAAAGTAACAACACCCCTCCCCCCATGTATTGCCCTCCCTCATGTATTGCTTATCTATTACAATTCTATTGATTCCATTCCCACTCTCTACTCCATGTCCCGAGACTATATGTATATATAATTATAGTTCACATACATTATTATTCAACATCAGCTTCAGAAATACAGTGCGGTGGTCAGGCCTCTACACCGACTATGAAGTGGTCTGCCCAACAGGACATGAGTCCATCTGGCCCACTAAGAAATATTTACAACATTATTGATCATATTCCTCAGACTGTCTTTTTCTATCCCTGAGGCCATATTGCAATTACCAATTTGTATTGTCTCATCCCTTCCCCTTCTCCTTCATCCCCACCCCCTCCCAACTAACAACCCTCAGTTCTTCCTCTGTGTCTCTGAGACTATCTCCATCCACTTCTCCCATCCATTCAGTTCCTTAGAATCCACGTATAAGTGAGATCATATGATATTTGTATTTCTCTGCCTGACTTATTTCACTTATTTTTAATTCTCACAAATTGGAATATATCTAAGTTCCTTACTGTAGCTAACAAGGTCCCTAACCACATGACACAACACATCTTCCTGACCACAACTGTGGCCATCTATGCTTGATTAGGCTCTGTTGTTTTCTTAGCTTGGAAGTTACCTTCTCCTAAACACGTTGCCTGAATGCTCAGTAATGGTCTGGGTGCCCTCCCTGTGATTTCTTAGCTCCAGGCTGACCTCTCTATTATAGCACTAGTCACACAACACAGAAATTGGCTGTTTACCAGTCTTGTTCTCTCAGTGGATCCGCTTAAGGGCCGGTCTTTATCTCCTTCACATTTGAACTCCCAATAACTAGCATAGTGAATAGCACATGATGAAGACAATAATAATTATAGTCACACATTGCATAATGAGATTTCCACCAATGACAGACCACTTATGCCATAGTGGTCCCATAAGATTATAATGGATATAAAAGATTCCTGTCACCTAGTGATGTCATAGCCATCATAATGTCATAGAGCAAAGCGTTACTATGTTCCTGGTGATGCCGGTATAAACAAACCTACTGTGCTGCCGATCATAAAAGCATAGCATATACAATTATGTACAGTACATAATGCTTGATAATAATAAGTAACTATATTATGAGTTTGTGCTTACTATACTATAGTTTTTGTTTTTATTTTAGAGTATAGTTTTTCTACTTATAAAAAGATGTTTGGTATAAAACAGTACACCGCGTTATGCAGGCAGCAGCCTCATACATCTTGTGTATATGGAGTCTCTACATTGCATCACTTTCTCTTGTGTTTGATTTAACCTCCTGGTGTGTTGTACTGTGACATGCTGTACAGACTTGTAGCCTAGGAGCAATAGACTATGCCATATAGCCTACTTGTGTAGTAGGCTATACCATCTAGATTTATATAAGTACACTCTATGAATGTTCTCACAATGACAAAAGTGCCTAATGATGCATTTCTCAGAATTTATCTGCACTGTTAAGTAACACATGTTTATCTATCTATCTATCTATCTATTGGGTTGTCAGAAAAGTCATGACATATTTTGTCTATGTTTTTCAAAGGTCGTTTATTTATACAACAAACAAAGATCAATCAATGATATCTTGTCCATTTTGTTTGATAACCTTTTGCCATCTTTCAGTGAGCTTCATAATTCGGGTTCATAGAAGGACCTGTCTTTATTGGCCAAAAACTGAACAAGGTGCTGATTTACAACCTCATCTGAATTGAATGTTATACCACACAAGAAGTTTTGAAGAGAGCAAAACAAGTGGAAATCTGACAGTGCAAGGTCAGGCAAGTATGGTGGGTATGGCAACACATCCCATCCAAGCTCCAGTAATTTTTGATGGGTGATCAAACTTGTGTGTGGTTTCGCGTTGTTGAGATGGAACACAACTCCTTTATAATTAACAAGCTCTGGATGTTTCTGGATGATGGATTCGTTCAAACTGTCCAAATGCCGACGGTACACATTCAAATTGATTGTTTGGTTCCTTGGTAGGAGCTCGAAAAACACCACACCTTTAAATTTCCACCACACTGAGAGCATAACCTTCCTCTGATGAATGTCTGCTTTCGATGTTCTTTGAGGCGAATCATCACGTCGGGACCAAGACCGTTTGCACACCACACTGTTGTAAACAATCCATTTTTCATCACCTGCTATCAGTCACTTCAAAAATGGATTGCTTTCCTCACGTTTAATGAGCATATTGCAGATGTTTATAGGTGCCATCAAATGAACTTCTTTGTGTTCATGCGGAACCCAAATATCGAGCTTGCTTACGTATCCCAGCTTCAGGTGGTCGTGAATGCTTGAATGATGGATGTTCAACGTTTCTGCAATCTCTTGTGTTGTGTAACACAAGAGTTCATTCATTCAATGCCTTTATTTTGTCATCATCAACCTCAGTGGGCCTCCCTGACCAAGGAGCATCATGGAGTTAAAAATCACCAGCATGGAATTTCGTGAACCATCATTGGCACTGACATTCTTATATTGTATTGTCACCGTAAACTTTATGTAACTTTTCACAAGCTTGATTTGTATTCTTCCCTTTATGGAAGTAAAACAGTAAAATATGGCAAAAATGCACAGTTTGGTCTTCCCTCTTCAACTTTTTGTAAAATCTCCAAAACTCAACCAAATCGCTCATTTTTTTTTAGAATGAAGCTAGAACTGTCAGCTGTCAAATGATATAGCAATAACATAGATGCGAATGACTCTAGTACTTCCAAAAATGACCTAATGCCATCTACTGCAAACATGCGTCATGACTTTTCTGACAATGCAATACCTATCTATCATTGATTGTCTATATGTTACTGAGATCAATTAGTTTTATGCATATATGTAAAGTACAGGAATGTATAAATAAGAAAATAACACTCATTTCTAGCCATTTTTCTGATTTGCACTATGCAGTTCTGGCTACAACATGTCGATTATTTTAATGTGGGCCAACAGTGGGATACAGGGAGACCAATTCAATGGCAAATGCAGAACATATGCTCATTTAAACAAAAGTGGTAAGGAAATGGAGAAGACAAAGACCTAAACCATACATAGGAATCAAATAAGAATGATTTGGTAAAAAATTGAATCCAAGATCGATGAAGAATGAAATATCAGGCTTTTGCAGCTCGAAAGATGGTGAAAACATTTACTGAGACTGAGAACACCAGATGGTGATATGGTTATTGTTACTGTTGTTGGGAGGGTTTATGAAGGAAAGCAGATATAGTTCCTGGTTTTAATTTTAGACATGTTAATTTTGTCATGACTTTGAGAAATCCAAGGGAAGAAAGGATTATAAATTTGGAAGTTGTTTGTATATAGTTGGTATACTGAATTCATGGGTTTGCTAGGAATATATTATAGAATAGAAATTTTAAAAGACCAGGATTAAATTTCTCTGAGTCTTGTAGAGGAATGTGATAATGCTAAGGATCAAGAAAGAAAAATGGAGTATTGAGAATGAAGACAAATATCAATTACAAAAGGAATGAACTTGAGCTGTGAAAAGGAAGACAGTAAGTATAGATATCTTTTTTAGGAATGTGATTGTATTAAGTAAGAGTGAAATAGGGCAAAAGTTAAAGGAGAATGTGGGGTTAAGAAAGTGTAACACTCAGTTTTATATATCAATTTGACTGGACCACTGGGTGCACAGACATTTGATGAAACATTATGCCTGGTATGTCTGTGAGGGTTTCTGAAGGAGGTTAACATTTGAATCCATGGCTGAGTAATTGCCATCCCTAATGTGAGTGACTCCACCCAATCAATTGAAGACCTGGATAGAACAAAAAGACTGACTTTCTTATAAGTAAGAGGAAATTCCTCCTGTCCAACTGCCTTCAAGTTGGGACATAACTTTTTTCCTGCCTTCAGACTTGAACAGAAATGTTGGCTCTTTCTTTGTCTTGAGACTGCCAGCCTTGAATACAGAAAAAAAAAATTATATATATATATATATATATATATATATATATATATATATGTGTGTATATATATATATATATATATATATATATATACACACATACACACACACACAGACACACACACACACACAGACACACACATATTTTGTATATACATATATATGTATAGATATGTATGTAGGAGACAGATTTCATTAAATATAGATGTTAAGAAAATTCCCATTAAGCTTCTGGGTAGTGAGATATGTGATCAAACTAAGGAATCACATCTCCATGTGGCCACTGATGACTCTTTTGTTGTTAAGTGTGGCAATTGGTCATATACAATGATATTCATGGTCTGTAACAGTGGATCAAACACTTGGTAACTTGTTCAAAAATGATGCTTGCTAAAGACTGGTAGGCAAGAAAGTGAAACCTGTACCTAAAATATGTGTTGATTCTATTCAGGAGCAATCCCTTTCCCTTCCAGGTTGGAAGGATACTAATGCACTCAACCTTCTACCAAGTGGCTGTTTGAAGCCCTCATGGGATAGGATCATATGGATGGAGGGCAGTGGAGGGCTCAGTGAAGGCCTCGATTGCTAACAGTCTGGACATTCTACAGTAGTAGTAGTTGGATCAACTTTTTTTTTTTCCCCCCTAAAGATTTTTATTGGGGAATTGGTGGGATGGGAGCAGTGCTGGGGAATTGGGGGAAAGGGAACAACAAGTTGCTGTCGTTTTGTTCTTCAGTCTAGTTGTGGAGGACGTTGCTTCACTGGCCCAAGTTGGCACCATCATTGCGCTCTTCCCAGGTGAGGCAGATCAGTCGCCGGCTTCTGGACGGCCGCTCACTGCGGCTGCTGGCCGCTCACGCTGGCTGCTGGCTACACACCGTAGCCCGTGGCAACCCACTGCCACAGGGGCTGCAGCCTACGCAGTCACCGGTGACTCATGGCAGCCCAGCTCCAGGTTGAGCTGTTGTTCAGCATCTTAGCTGTGGAGGGCAGTGTCACTGGCCCTCATATGTGGGATCCGAACCGGGGACCTCTGGCATCCCAAGCCAGTTCTTAACCATCGTGCCACTCGGCCGGCCCTGGATCAACTTTATTGAGCTCCTATGTTGTTGGGCCTTAACCTAACCACTATCACTGCCAAGATGGCCACTGGGTGTCATGAGTCCATATGCTAATACTATTGGGTTGTTGGAAAAGTCATGACACATTTTTGCAATGAAAAACAGAAAAAATACGTCATGACTTTTCCGACAACCCAATAGAATAGCTGATAACAGGGAGTGGCTTTAATTAGTTGGCCAAGCCATCCTGTGTATCTGTTTGTTTAGTATCTCTTCCTTAGTAGATACTCAGTGCTCAGCCCCATATGCTTATCCATTTGTCTGCTCTGCTTATCTCCTTGCCCACTGGTTGTAATATAATAGTTTTCTAGATTTGAGAAAAACAAAATACCACAGACTGGATGGCTTAAACAACAGAATTTATTGTCTCATAATTCTGGGTGCTAGAAGTCAAAGGTGTTGCCAGGTTGATTTTTCCTGAGGTCTCTCTCTTTGGCCACCTTCTTTCTATGGCTTCACATGGTTATCACACTGTGATATTTCTGGTATCTTCTTATGTGTCCAAATTTCCTCTTCTTATAAGTACACCAGCCATTTTGGAATGAGGCCTGCCTAAAGATCTCATTTTAACTTAATTACCTCCTTAAGACCTTATCTCCAATATGGTTATATTCTGAGGTACTAGGAGTTAGGACTTCAACATATGAATTTTGATGGAACACAATTCAGCCCATAACACCAGCCTTCTAATCATTTTCCTTCCAGCTTCCAACCAACAGACCAAACCACTTTCCCCTCCCTACTGTTCTTTTTTATAGTCTTATTTCGGGCTATTTCCCTTTCAACAAAAATTGTATGATCAGGTCACTGTCCCTTGAAAGAAATCCCTCCATGCCCTGCAGATATCCTTCAGAATCAGCCTGTTGTAATATAGTGCTTAAATTTCAGGATGCACACACTTATGGACTACACGAATCCCTGACACACAAGCTTGGCTTTTTCCTGTCTTAGTCAGCTGGCCACTGAAGCCCCTACAAAGGCACAGGGATGAATTAGTGGAGAGGCACTATTGATAACAGTGTTGGAGTCATAGAAGTTAGGGCTATTTCCACTGACACAGACTTTGCATAACATTGCATACGATCGATAGACACACTTCACATAAAAGATGATACACAAGTAGACTCATGAAAATGGGAACCGCTGATCTAATTCACTTACTATTCTGTGCTTCTGATTATATCTGATCCTGGGTGCACTATCTACATCTTTACCTAGGAGGAGTGGACCATGTCAGAAGGCCCAGAGGGTGTATAGATTCAATATTTTGGAGTGCTTTAGCCAATTGTTGTTATTATTTAGCTAGATGTGCTGTCTCAGCATTCCACTCCTTTCCAATCAAGGCCTTGACCATGGTGTGACACACTTGTTGGGTTTGAGATTTCAATCTTTCTGGAGCTCATCTACTTTTATAATTAACTCATGAGAAAAAGCCACAATGTTTTTGCCGTCTGCCTCTATGAGGTGATAACCTTTATATGCTATTAAGAGTTGCTCTGGCTTTCACACTTTAAGTTGGTGATTAACAGTGGTGTGCCGGTAAACCAGATGAGTATATTTAAAAATCGCTAATTTATAGTATTGGCTGATTTGGAGTTTAAATACTTTTACCTGGGCAGAATTCAAATACTAATGATAGCTTGAAAACTTTCTGAATATTTAGTAAATGTCTATTGCAACTGAGCAGACCCCAGCACACTGTTGGAATCTCTCTGAGCCTCTGTTTGTTTTTCACAAGGGGATTAATGGAATCGAACCATCTCTGAAAAGGCTCGTGAATTTTATTCTTTTTTTCCAGTAGCTACAATAAAGTATTTGAAGAAAGGAAATCAGCAATTTAATTTACAAATGAACAATTACAAACAATTTTTATTCAATTAGAACAAATGTTGTTAAATAATTTTTTTCTCCTCTTTCAAATGTGGTATAAATTACTAATGAATGGCATTATTATTGACAGTTTTGTTATGACCCATTTCAATGACATATGAGTAAGGATCAGACTTCAAAAGTTAGCATTTTGTTTGGTACCTTTTTTGGTAGTCTCACTAGAAAGACTAACTGTGACAGAGAAGAGTTTTGACTGAGTTTCTCATGTCCAAAGGAGGTCATTTCAAAAGAGCTGAAAGAGGCTGAAACAGTGGGGTGATAAATATAATGGGAAAGGTGTGCTATTATCTATACCCATTACAGAGCTGTCAGACATGTATCTTGATAACTGCTATGTTTCTGAACATTCTTATACTTAATATATGTTTTTTTAATATAACTTTTCTTTGTTTTTGGATTGAGCATGCATTATGTACATAAGCATTAACTAAATTGCCACCAAATAATATTCAGTTGTCTGTGTATCTGTTTTGAAGTACGTTTAAAGTTGCATTCAGAGAGTTCTTACTTTGGGTTAGATGATTTCATGGACTCTAGAAGGTGATATTAATAGATATAACCTAGGTTATGATATTAATATATCATATAACTCATGGCAATACTTCTAATAAGCGAAGTTGTAATAAATTTCTAAATAATAAAAGCACAAAATAATTAAATCCTTCTGGAGTTGTCAGGAAAACTTGAGTACCTCATGAGTGAATGGTGATTTTATTATGAATAGAGATTCTTCAGGTGAACAAGGGTTCTTTTGAAGCATAGAACAGTGCTGGATACTGTCTTGGAGTTAATATGTTGTCAATAAAGATTAAATATCAATTTATAGGTTAATGATACATTTTTTTCATGTCAAATTCAATTACTTGTTTTTCCAGTCATTGACACATTAAAAATAAAAAATTAAAAATGGATTCTCTGAAGACATTATCCTTCAAAAAAAATTTTTTTTCCCCAAGTCTGATGAAAGAGAGAAAAGAGATAAACTATAAAGAAAATATATGCATTGGAGATTGTTTGAAATAGAGGAATTTAAGAATGTAAAAGAGAAAAGAAAATTGCATGGTTTTGACAATTTTAGGCTGGTTGTAAGGACTTATTCTTTTTCCTTGTGCAAAGTAAAAAGTCCATGTTAGATAAAAAAATCATAGCAGAACCACAGGAGATACATTTGTGTTGATCAAAAATGAGTGAAGCAGGGTTATGAATAATGAGATCACTCACCTTCTTTTTTAGCAAGTTACTTAGGATTTCTGGGTGAAATTTGATCTCTTTTTTAAAGAAGCAGAGAGAAAAAGAGTTTGGCAAAGGACATAACCTTTCATAAGGTGGGACTTGAGATAATAGCAACTAACATGTAAAATTGAATTTAAAAAGAACTTTCTCATGTATTATTTCTTGAGACTTTCATTACGATCTTTTGAGTAGACAGAGGATCTGACATTATTATCCCCGTTTTAAGGCACTGGCTCAGAAATGCTAAATGACTTGTTCAAGTTCTAAGATCAAGTTCGAGATAGAAGCCTGAGGAAACCTGACTTTGTCTCCAGAGGAGTAGCTTCTTCACCCCAAGGTACTGTCTTAAACACAGGCCTGAGCTTACTAAGTACACAAGACATAGATTTCGCTTCTGAGATGCAAACTTGAGAAGGGAATTTGGAAACAGAATCACAAGAACACTTCCATTTTTTAAATAATTTCTTCTTTTGCTATATTAATTAATAATTAAAGTGGGGAAATAATAGTGATATTTATGAAATGTTTAATCTATATTAGGCATGTAGCATATTAAGTGCATTGTCTCACTTTATTTTCTCACTATTTCCATGAATTAGGAAAAAAAAATGCATCATGTCATCTCCAGGAGGTACTAACAGTAACGGGAACATGGAATTCTGACTTCCAAGTAATTCTTCCTAATGAAAGCCCAAACTGAAAGAAGCAAAATTTTTTAAGTGCTTAAATAAACGTTTGCTGTTTACTTAGATAACTATCTCTCTGCCAAAGTTTACAAACTTCAGGGGAAACAAAAACAAAAACTCCTTGCCTGTAAGAATTGTATGCCCTAAGGGATACAGTAGAAATTTATAATCCTCACATGTTAAGAAAAAAAAGAAGGGAGAAGGAAGGAAGGACAATGGAAGGAATGAAGAGAGGGAGGGGAGAAGGGAGGGAGAGTGGGAGGGAGAGATAAAGTAAGGAAAAAGAAAGAAATGTGTAATCTCTTCTGCTCATAATTTCTCACCAAAATAGAAAATAGCTTTAGTTATTAAAAGGACAATAATTGAGATTCCTTTGAAGTGACCTTAGAATATATCATCTGCTTTCTTGCAAAGTTTTGTAATTGTAGTGTGAGCTCAAAAAAGTAAGATTAGCTTTCTATATTACTAAAAAAATGTGGCTTTGTATACTACAATGATATTTTTAATTTGGACGTGATATCAGAAATGCAAGCAAGGATTAGAGAGAATATTTGGTTTACTCATGTGAAATTACTGATATTACACCATTTTTGTCTAGCAAAAATGTCAATTTCTTATGGTTCCAACTAATATAAATAAGAATCATGAATCTCAATAACCTTTGGTGGTGAAGACTACAGGCAGTTCAAACACATTTTCTCAACCTGATCATGAACTATACCTTTACTTTCCCTTGACTTTTGGTAGTATCCATAGTATCTTAACATGGAATATCAGTTAGCGGCCTTCAGTCACTCTGAAGTCATCAATAGAATGTTCCAAAATTTATATTCTAGTTTAGTTCATTGATATAAGATCATATATATATGGGTAGCTATGCTCTGGTTTTGATGCTGGTGTATTCACAACTCTATCAAAGAATACATTTTAGGAAAACACAAATTTCATTGAATGGAGTGTTTCCTTGGAACAATAAATTGTATTAGATGTAAAAAGAATAGAGATGGCTCCACACATGTAAATTCTCTACAGATCACTGAACAAGATGAACTTACACAATTTTCACACATGTTTAAAAATGTAAGCCACTTATAAGCTTTTAAGAAGAAATATATATTGTAACTTTATAAAGCAAAGGAATAATAAATATAATTTAACATCGCAAATGTTAGGTATGGCATAGAATTATCCTAAATACTTTAACATCTGAAATACATGTATAAATTCATGTGTAAAATGTTTTCAATTTTAGCTTTATTGAGGTATAGTTAACATATCAAATTGTAAGATATTTAAAGTATATATTATGATTTGAAGTATGTGTGTTTGTGTGTGTGTGTGTGTGAGTGTGTAGTGAAAGATTTCTCCCATCCTGTTAATTAACATATCCACCAACTCACATATTTCTCTTTCATTTACTTTTTTTGTGTATGAGAATATTTAAGTTACACTCTCTTAGCAAATTTCAATTATACAATACAGTATTATCAACTATGTTCATCGTGTTTTACATTAGATCCTCATATTTTTTCACTTCATAGCTCAAAATATGTATCCTTTTACTAACCTCTCCTTATTTCCCCATCCTCTAGCCTCTGACAACTACTTTTTGACTCTCTGTTTATATAAGTTTACTCTTCTTTTTAGATTCCACATATCAATAAATGATTCCATGTATTATTTGTCTTTGTCTGGATTATTTCATTTAGTATAATGCCATGAAGGTCCACCCATGTTGTTCAAAATGACAGGATTTCCTTCTTTCTCATAGCTACAATATTCCATTGTGTGTGTATATATACAAGATGTGATCAAAAGATATGGTAAAAGTTTAAATAAAAAATTATTACAGTAAAAGACCCATTAATTCCCCTCAAAATACTCCCCGTCGCTTTGAACACACTTATCGCATCATTCTTGCCACTTGCTGAAGTAGTTTTGAAAGTCCTCTTTCATGAATGTATTTACATTATTCTCTATCATGACAATGCTCTGTGTCACACATCGCTTCTGGTACATGGCAATTTCTGTTAAATAAAAACATTATGGTGTGTCCTCATCCACCTTGTTCACCAGATCTGGCACTGTGAGACTTCTGGCTCTTCCCCAAAGTCAAAATCATTCAGGACATCAAGGCAACCACAACAGTGCTGTGATATATATGTATCACAATTTCTTTATCTGTTCATCCCTTGGTAGAAACTTAGGTTGTTTCCATAAGTTGGCTATTGTGAACAATGCTGCAATGAATATGGGAATGCAGATGTATCTTTGATATCTTGTTTCCTTTGGATATATACTCATAAGTGGAATTGCTGCGTCATATGATTTTTCAAATTTTTAAGTTCTTATGGAACCTCCATACTGTTTTCCATTGTGGCTGCATCAATTTACATTCCTGCCAAGAATGCACAAGGGTTCCCTTTTCTCCACATACTTTCCAACACTTGTTATCTCTTGTCTTGATGATAAACATTCTGACAGATTTGAGGTGATATCTCATTGTGGTTTTGATTTGCATTTTTGATTTGCATTTTCCTGATTAGTGATGTTCAACACCTTTTCATGTATCTGTTGGCCCTTCGTATTTCTACTTTGAAAAACTCTTTCTTCATTTCCTCTGCCCATTTTTAATTGGCCTTTTTTTTTTCCTTTTTGCAATTGAGTTGTATGCATGCCTTGTGTATTTTGGACATTAACCCTTTATCAGATATATGATTTGCAAAATATTTTCTCCCATTGGATAGGTTGCTTTTTCATTTTGTTGATGGTTTTTCTTTGTTGTGCAAAAGATTACTACTTTGATATAGTCCCAATTGTTTAGCTATTGTTTTCTTTCCTTTTGGTATCAAATTCAAAAAATTACTACCAAGATTGATATCAAGGAGCTTACTGCCTGTTTTCTTCTAGGAATTTTAAGGTTTGATGTCATACATTCAAGGCTTAATCCTTTCTGAGTTGCTTTTTGTGGATGGTGTAAGATAGTGGTCCAGTTTTATTGTTTTGCATGTAGCTTATTATTTATTTAAGATATTTTCCTTTCCTCATTGTATATCTTTGGTTCATTTGTCATAAATTAATTGACTGTATATACATAGGTTTATTTTGTGTTATTCTGGGTATTATTATTAGTTTGTATATTTACTTGCTCCATGTGTCTGCATGTCTGTGTTTATGCCAATACCATACTTGTTTGATTACAGTAGTTTTATAATAGAGCTTTAAATCAAGAAGTTTGATGCCTTCATTTTTATTCTTCTTTCTCAAGATTGCTTTGGCTATTCATGTTTTTTTGTTATTCCATACAAATTTTAGTATTGGCTTGTTCTATTTCTGTTAAAAAAATGACATTGGAATTTTGATAAGTATTGCATTGAACCTGTAGACCAATTTCAGTACTACTAACATTTTAACAGTATTAATTCTTCCAATTCAAGAGCATAAAATATCTTTCGATTTATTCATGTCACCTTCAATTTCATTTAATGTATTATAGTTTTCAATATATAGATCATTCATCTCCTTGATTAAATTTATACTTAGGTACTTTATTATTTGATTCAATTATCAATGGGATTGTTTTCTTAAGTTCTTTTTTCTAATAATTTATTAGTAGTGTATAGAGACACAAAGTTTTTTAAATATGTCATGCCATCTATAAATAGATGTAGTTTACTTATTCCTTTATGATTTGGATGGATTTACTTTTCTTGCTTAATTACTAGGACTTCCAGTATTGTGTTACATAAAAGTAGTGGGAGTAGACATCCTTGTCTTGTTCCTGATCTTAGAAGAAAAGCTTTTAGTTTTCACCATTGAGTATGATGTTAGCTGTGGGCTTGTCATATATGACCTTTATTATGTTGATGTACGTTTACTTTATACCCATTTTGTTGAGAGTTTTTGTCAAAAATGGATGTTGAAATTTATTGAATGCTTTTTCTGCACCTATCGAGATGCTTATATGATTTTTTCTTTGTTTTTATTAATGTGGTGTATTACATTAATTGATTTTCAGATGTTAAACTATTCTCGCATCCCTGAAATAAATTTCACTCAATCGTGGTGTATGATCCTTTTAACGTATTGTTTAATTTTCTTTGCTAATGTTTTCTTGACAATTTTTACATCTATGTTCATCAGAAGTATTGGTCTCTAATTTTCTTTCCTTGTAATGTCCTTGTCTAAGTTTAGTATCAGGGTAATGCTGGCCTTGTAAAATGAGTTTGGAAGTATTTCCTCCTTTTCTATTTTTTTAGGAGTTTTTGAGAATGACTGACATTAATTCTTCTTTAAATGTTTGATAGAATTCACCAGTGAAGCTATTTTGTCCTGGACTTTTGTTGTTGTGGTCATTCTTCTTCTTGTTGTTGCTGTTGTTGGGAGTATTTTGATTACTGATTTAATGTCTTTACTAGGAATTGATCTGTTCATATTTTCTGTCTTTTCGTGATGCAATCTTGGTAGGTTGTATGTGTCTAGGAATTTACCCGTTTCTTCCAGGTTGCTCAATTTGTTAGTGTATAAATGTTCATATTAGTCACAGTTGAACCTTAATATTTGTGTGGTATCAGTTGTAATATCTCCTTTTTCATTTTTAATTTTATTTATTTGAGTCATGCCTCCTTTTTCGTGGTAAATCTACTAAAGGTTTGTGTTTTTGTTTATGTTTTCAAAGGATCAGCACTTAGTTTCATTATTCTTTCTATTTTCTTTTCAGTCTCTGTTTTATTTATTTCCACTCTGATATTTGTTGTTTCCTTCATTCTATTAATTTTGGGCTTACTTTTTTCTTCTTTTTTTAGTTCCTGAGATGTAAAGTTAGGTTGTTTATTTGATGTCTTTCTTTTTTCTTAATGTGGACTTTTTTTTGCTATACGCTTTCCACTTAGAATCACTTTTGCTGTGTCCCATAAGTTTTGGTGTATTAGATTTCCTATTTTCATTTGTCTAAATAGTTTTTTATTTCTATTTTGATTGCTTCTCTGCACCTTAGATATTCAGTAGCATGTTGTGTAATCTACACATATTTGAGAATTTTCCAGTTTTCTTCTTATAATCGATAAATATTTTTATACCACAGTGGTCAAAACACATGCTTGATAAAATTTCAATATTTTTATTTATTTATTTATTTATTTTTATAAAGATTTTTTTTTTAATTGGGGAATTGGGGGATGGGAACAGAACTGGGGAATTGAGGGAAGGGGAACAGACAAGTTGCTGTCATCTTGTTCTTCAGTCTAGTTGTGGAGGACATTGCTTCACTGGCCCAAGTTGACACCATCACTGCGCTCTTCCTGGGGGAGGCAGATCAGTCGCGGGCTTCTGGACGGCTGCTCACTGCGGCTGCTGGCCGCTCACGCTGGCTGCTGGCCACACACAGTAGCCCATGGCAACCCACTGCCACAGGGGCTGCAGCCTGCGCCGTCGCCGGTGACTCATGGCAGCCCAACTCCAGGTTGAGCTGTTGTTCAGCATCTTAGCTGTGGAGGGCAGTGTCACTGGCCCTCATATGTGGGATCCGAACCGGGGCCCTCTGGCGTCCCAAGCCAGTTCTTAACCATCGTGCCACTCGGCCGGCCCAAAATTTCAATATTTTTAAATTTTACGACTTTTTGCCTAACATATTTCTATTCTGGACTGTGTTCCTTGTGTCAATAAGAAGAATATGTATTCTACTGTTATTAGATGGAATTTTCTGTAAATATCTCTTAAGTTCATCTGATCTATTATGTAGTTATAATCCTAAGCTATCTTAGTGGTTTTCTGTCTGGATTATGTGTGAAATATTTTAAGAAATTCATGAAAAATTTTATGGTGATATTCTTCTGTATTTGTTATTAAATATAAATTACAAAGGGAAAATTAAATCTGGAAAAGCAACAAGTAAATTAATATGTTTAACCAGATTTGCTGCATTTGCTGACATGTTAAACAGCATAGTAACTGCTGTATAAATAAATAGGACCTTGATATAAAATATTTAATAAGAAAAGTAGATTTTGTTCAAACAGTGGAAAGTAAAAAAAAAAGATCATTAGTAAAAAGAAAGATATTTATTTATTTACTCTTTCTTAACAGGTGACCTTATTTATTCTTTCTTAACAGGTGACCTTAAAGGATTGCCATTTATTACCATTCAAAAACTACTGAGCATCATTTTTGCATGACTACTGAAAAAGGATATCTTCAGAGAAGCCAGTCCCTTTTTGAAGTTCATAATTGGGACTCTGTTTTCAGAAAGCAGGTACAGTTTGTCTTTTATTAATCTGCTTTTAAATTGAAAATAACGTTGAAGAAAAAACATAATAACTGTGTGTATCATTTATGGAATTCCTTAACAACACCTCAATTTGTCAAAGTTTAAATTTTATATACTTAAAATAAGCATTTTTATCTTCAAATTTTTTTAAAAAAACCTCTTGATTGTGTCAGTAACACAAACACTACAAATATTCTGGAAAGAATATTAATTTGAAAAATAGTAAAATATTTTGTTTTTGTTAAAGTTTAATTTGATATGAGAATGGCAAGCACATAAAGATTGTGTTATGTTGCTGAAAACGAGAGAACCTGTACGCTGGTGTAGCCTCCTGGTTCATGATATCTTCCTTAATCAATGCATAATGTGCTAGTGGGTGGATTTTGTGCTTTTGTGACAGCTTCAGTTTGGAGACAATGCTTTAGTTCTATAAGCAGGAAGTCATGGACAAACATATTGAATCACTCCCACCTTAATTTGGAATCTCCCAAATGAAAGTGACTTTTATGCTGTTTGCTCAGAAGCTCCACATTCTTATAAGTACATACTTATTCATTAACCAAAGTCATTAAGTATTAATTGCATCTATTTTGAATAAAAATAACCACTGTGTAACTTAAAAATAGTCCTTTTAAATGAATACATTAAAATATTTTAGAATACATAATTTCACACAGGTTTAGTATTCACAACTAAGTGGGCATTAACAGATGACCTTAAATTAAATCCACTGTGTGCCACTTACCTAACATATGATGTATTTTAGATAATCAACCAAGGAAGTCAATTAATTTTGGATATAGAATTATTTATGTAATTATTTGTAAAATAATGACAACATCATACCCACATTCAAGGCTGCCATATATCAATCTTCTGATTTGTCAGGTTAATTCAAGTTAATTGATTCAAAATATTGGCAAGTATTTTCTTCAGCCTAGTCTATGCTTTCCCTTTCTTCAGGCTTAAAAATTTGAGATAAAGAAGAAAAGTGACTAAATATGAATTTGAGATCCGTTCTGTAAGAGACAGTCCGAGTGAAGAGTTTGACCAGTGTAATTTTCCTTTCTACTACTCATGCCCAAATCATGGATGGTCACTGAAGAAAATTTTACTTTTTAAGTGTCTTTTATTCATTCCATTTTAAATCATACCAGTTTGTCATTTTTAATGAAAGCCCTAAGTGCACCAGGTATAAGGATGCTTTTGTAGAGAAAAACAACCATACCTTTTACATTTTCCCAAAGATTAAAAAATAAGTGGAGAGAAAAGATAAGAAAGTAAGTAGAAAGTTTTTTATAATGAAACCTCAAACCCTGGAAAAAAGTGAGTTCCCCATAAATTAGTCCATTACTGTATTATAATATTAGACAGTTTTTTAGCCAAATTTTGTCATCATAGTTCTGTTTGTCACAAGAATGATATCAGAATAGGTTACATATACAAAATAAAATACCAATTTGTGTTCTGTCTAGAAATTATGTTTATACATTTTGGAAGATATTTCATATATATATTATATATTATATATTATATATTATATATTATATATTATATGCAATATAATTTATTGTATAAAACATTTTGTTCTTTTACTGGAACATCTTAACAAATGAAACTTTATATTGCCTTGCTACTTCTGTGGTATCTGTGAATACCAGAGATAAATTATATGCAGACACCTAAGTTGAATTTTGCAATGTTAGGAAACATTGATGGTTCTTGTGAGATTTTCAAAGAGAGGTAACTGAACATGGCATAGCAGCTGTAGATAAGAGGATTTGGGATCTAATGCTTACTTCCAGATGGATGATGGATATTCAATTTAAATTTATGGTAGACATATCAGCAGATGGAAATAAAATGGAGTGAATGTCTTTGCCACCTGTGAACTGGTGCAGTCTATCAATTGCCAACTGAATTATACTAAATTTAAGTAGTTCAACAGAATTCTAATTAATTTTTGAGAAGAAACTTTTTCTCAACCTGTTAATAAGTCTAGTGTTCAAGTTGATGATGTAGAGCTTATGTAACAGTCCAGGAAACCTCTGGAATCAGGTTGGAAAAACATAGTTCAGTCTTGTCATGTCACCCTTGTTATTGTTCATGTCACCTTGTTAATTGAAAAGCATATTGCTAGAACAGGAAGGAGTTGAAGCAAATGAGACTGACTGAGCGCTCCAAAAAGACATAAGTGAATTAGAATTGATGAATCTGATGAGAGTGGATTCACAGTGTCACTTTAAATAAAACCCTGTTTCATTCAAGTACTTGCAGGTAATGTGTCACTACAACTACTAAGAGCATTCAGGGGAGTCACTGACAGTTTCATCTTGATACAATAAGCTAAATTCCTTCCATACTAAAAGACAAAATATACCAAAAGTGTTCCTTAGTTCAGCCTTTAAGAATGAAATGTTTCACTCAATAACTTACACATCTCCAACCAGTAGGTGTTGGCTCAGTTCCAAGAGAAATAACTTTGTTTCATTAGAGAAGAACCTAAATGGCTCTAGGTTTATTGATTTTCAGAACTGGCAAAATTCTTATCACTTAATGAAAAACAAACAACAGAATTAACGGAACAAGAAAGCTTCATCCTTACTATCAATGTATACAACTACAGAGGACTATAGGTGATAAAAAATATAGTGGGGTGTTATCCCAACTTCAAAAATGGGAAATGTGATTTTGATCATTACTGGTCTTGGAAACTGTACAGAAATTTGAAAGAAAAAAAACCTTTTTATGTACATTAGTTGCAATATGTGCATCGTGTATATTAACAGCACTGCTATTTCTTATAATGTTTACAGTGTGGCACCCAGCACTGACAACTTAAAATAATGGGGAGGTTCTATGCAGATAGTTGTGACTGAATATTAGAAAGAATTGCCTAACAATTGGAGTTCACGATAGTTTTTCAGGGATGGTCCATCCAAATTAATGAAAATGTACAATTTCTAGTAGTCAGGAAGGGAGATGGAATGGTTTCTTCCAAATTGTTATTCAATAATAAAATCTTAATTCATTTTAAGATGTCGGTTACAAATATCTGTATTTTGCCATTTGTAAAATTTTATTTATTTAATTTTAATTATATTTGTAGTTTTTTTTTCCTTTGGGGAGATTTTTTTTTAATATTGTATAGGAAAATTTGTTATATAAAGTATACAAAAATACCTAGGTATTGAATCAAGATAGAATGACAAGTAATTTATCAGTTGTTATGAAATATTGTATAATTTGAAAGTGTATGAATTTCTCAGCATTTATCTCTACCAATTATAAAGGTGAGAGGGAGTGGTTTAAATTGAGTACCAAAGGATTGTCTTTAATATAAGCTTATTCATAGAAGATATGTTGTTGAATTAATATTTCTCAAGTTGGTGCCCCTAAGAATAGGAAAGGAAACTACGTTTGACCAGAGCAAGAAGCGGTAAAAAAAAAAAAAAGGAACAAATTTCAGCGTGCTAATAAGACAGTGCTTGTGTTTTATAGTGCACAGACTTTTCCTAGAATGATGTAAAATATTCACAAAGTGTAAACATTCAAACACTTCGAGTAATGTAAATGTATACAAAATACCTCATAAATACTTGCCTGATTAATAATTCTTATTGAGTATTTCTAATGTGGAAATAATTTATAAAAACATTGGCATTTAGGATGTGTCATTCTTTCCTACACCTTTAAATGCCAAGGAAGACTGAACATGAAAAACAAAAGCCAAAATGATTTTTCTGGAGCAATTTTCTAACGTAATAAAGTTTTTGTCCAATCTATTTGCATTCCAGCAGTGGAAATCCTTAGCCTGAATCCTCACCTTTCTGAATGACCCAGGGCCTTCCTACAAAATATATGAGGGGCTCCATCTCTACCAGTAGATGTCTGAAATTCACTTAGTCTCTGTACTAAGACTGGTATACAGACAGACAAATCCTTATAAAAATACAGACTTTTCCTTAAAAACTGTCACATTTGCTGAATGTACTGAGATGATTTTGAGAAATGAAAAAGATTACAGACTTTGGAATAAGGCAGACTCAGGATTGAATCTATGCTGTAAATTTTCTAGCTTTAGGAATTTGGCTGTTATGAACCTCAAGTTTTCTTCAGCTTTAAAAGAATGGTTAATGTTTCATTTTGCAAGGGTGTGAGTAGGTAAACTTAGATATGTCTGTCTATCTATCTATCAATCTATCTATCTACACACACACTTACACAGGTACTCGGAGTTTGGTATCTGGAAGGTATTTAACACAAGTGCCATTGTGATAGAATGAGTACGTACTATATATTTTACCACTGAGTAGAAGAAACTTTACTGAGTGTCTGATAACATTTTTAAAAAATAGGAGGAAAGGAAGAAAGACAGAAGCAGAGAGGTAGGGAGGTAAAGGAAGTAGGAAACAATACAGAGTGAAGAAGGAAAGAAGAAAGAAAGAATAGGAGGGAGGGAAGGAAGGAAGGAAAGAAGGAAGGAAAGAAAGAAGGAAGGGGGAAGGGAAGGGAAGGAAGGGGGGAAAATGGGAAGTAGAGAAAGAGAAAAAAAGAGAAAGCAGGAAGAAAAAAAATAGATATGCCCTTTTTCTTTTCACCTAGTATTTGCATTTTAGAGCTGTTATGGATGTATGATTAACATAGAAAAGTGATTATCAATTATAAATTATTAGAAAATGTAATATAAAAAAACAAAACCCTCCCAGTCATAATCTAAACATTGATTGATGGATTTTGTGTTAACACATAGCACTATTTCTTCATTATTTTTCTCTCCAGTATATTAGAAGGCCTGGAGGCCTAATAACTGCATTTCTCAGAAGACCTGTCCCCAAGATTTAGGATCAGGTGCCAGTCAATGGGTAACATGGGATGTGGAAGGTATAAGAGAAGTATAAGTCTTATCATTGCCCTTGCAGCTACAGTGATCCCAGATGTTTTTCTTAGTATCATATATCTCAGTATTAGAAGCTATGGTTATTGCTGGCAGTTATCTATAGTTTTCTGCAGTTTGTATCTCTGAAAGTTAGCAGATAATTGAAGATTTAGCCATGGTCTTTTCTGACATTTGTTCATTTAACACTTCTAACAATTTTTTAAGCACCTAATATATGAATTCCTTTCTGCTTGAAATACCATGTTATATTTTTATTTTCCTGATCTAATTTTGACAGATAAAGAAGATTCCTAAAAATAAACAAATAACCTAAAATACACACACACACACACACACACACACACACACAGACCACAAATATTTACAAAGCATAAGAAAATGCATAAAATCAAAGAACTATATCATCTTCTTAGATAGCTAGACTTGATTTCAAAAAAGTTTAAATCTTCCCTCAATTAGTTTTATTTTGGTATAATTTCACAAATTTTTAAGATAGTGAGTTAATGGGACTTTAACTACAGAGGTAGAGCTCTGGAATAAATCAGAGAGTACAAAAAGTGTTCTATGTATGTATAAAAATTTAGTATACAAGTGAAGTGATACTGCAGATCAGTGGAGAAAGAATGGACTATCTATAAGCCATGCTACTAAAATAGGTTATCCATGAGAAAAATAAATAAATAAAATCAGATCTCTCAGCACACCAAGCAAAACAAACAAATAAAAACTCTAGTTAGATTTAAAACATGAATTTAAAAGGCAGAATTTAAACATGAAAAAGAAAATATTGATAATAATTTTATTACTTCAACATACAGAAAGGTATTTTTAAACATGAGAAACAGCCTACAAATGACAAAATAGTAGAGGTAACTACTTTTTAGGAAAAATAAAGAAAATAAAGTTATCATGAAACATCTTGGTATGCAAACTTTTAAGCTTTCTTTTGCTTGTAAAATAAAAAACAGACTCTGATGTTGGCAATCGATACATCTACAGATCTGGTAGAATAACTTTCCAAGTTTGCATTTTACCAATGAGGTAGATTGCAATATCACCTTTAATTCTTTACCTCGCTCTGTATTAGTTGGCATGTGACTTCCCAGTTCTTCTAAATAAAAAATAAAATACCTTTAGCTGCCCGTTGACTTTAGGCTTAGCCACATGCCTTACATTTGTCAATAGAATGAGGCAAAAGTAATGGTACCCCAGCCCTGTGGTTAGGCCTTAAGATACATTGCATATCTCCACTAATCCTGCTGTCCTTTCCCCATCACCATGAAAATCAGGAGGAAAAGACATGTGGAGTAAAGTCACCTCAGGTGAACCATCCCAGCTAATTGAGCCTTAAGGAGCTGACTTTCAACCACCCAATAAACGTGAGTGATAAGAAATGATTGCTGTTTTAAAGTATTGAGTTTTGGGATGGTTTGTTATCCAGCAATAGCTAACTGATACAACTATAATCCACAAAGAAATTTATGTTCCCCTTATGCTTGATACTCGTTATCCCTAAATATGAATTTCTCTGCCCTTCTCAAACTCCACTGTTCTTGTTATTAACCCTACATGGCATTCCTTATACCCCCAGTTTTCCTTCTTTTCATGTTCAAGATCAAAGTCAAATGTTTCTGTTTCTATGATAAGTCTCAGTCTCTTTGTATGAAATAAAAGAAGCATGCCGCTTAGTGGCTGATATCATCAATATTTGCTTATCTGCTTTTATTTCCTATATAATACTTTTTAAAAAAAATAGCCACTTTAATCTTATACTAGTCTGTGCCCTCTATAGAGCTTTACACCTAATGTATTTTTAATATTTAAATAAAAAAACATAAATAATAATTGATATAGCTGATATTCATTGTTACAAAGATATTTATATTTTATAGGGAAATTAATTTTATTTACAAATTATCCCACCAGATTTAAGTTTTTTCTTGCTTTTCTATGGGGACTGTAATTAAGGGAGAGAGTTCAAATATAAATAATACCAATTGATGATCATGCATCTTCAGATGCTAAATAACCTTCAAATTATGATCTACCATCCTCAGAGCTAATATGTCAAAATTGGAAAGTAGAAAATCGCTACAACAAATATATGGTGAGTTAAAGAATTAGACCATTAGCAGTAAAGATTACACTGTAAATGTTTTCCAAGTGACAGTATTGTGCTTTAGTAAACTTTTTTTTTTAATATTTTTATTGGGGAATTGGGGGATGGGGAACAGACAAGTTGCTGTCCTTTTGTTCTTTTGTTCTTCAGTTTAGTTGTGGAGGACGTTGCTTCACTGGCCCAAGTTGGCACCATCATTGCGTTCCTCCCGGGCAAGGCAGATCAGTTGCCGGCTTCTGGATGGCCGCTCACTGCCAGTTCACGCTGGCTGCTGGCTACACACGATAGCCCATGGCAACCCACTGCCACAGGGGTTGCAGCCTAGCCATTGTTGGCGACTCACAGCATCCCAGATCCAGGTTGAGCTGTTGTTCAGCATCTTAGCTGTAGAGGGCAGTGTCACTGGGACTCATACGTGGGATCCGAGCCAGGGCCTTCTGTCATCCCAAGCCAGCTCTTAACCAACACGCCACTCGGCTGGCCCGCTTTAGTAAACTTTCAAAAATTGCAGTGTTATTTCATGAATGATATATTTTATTTAGCACACAGTATTTCTTTGAAAACGTATTTCCTTGGATTTTAATTTAAAAATTGGCATCCCTATCCTTTTTAGTGATTAGATAATTTATGGGAGGTAAATTTTCTAAAAAATTCTCTGGTAACTTTTATTTATAAGATTTTTATTAAAAATATAACTAATATATAATATTATATTAGTTTAGGATGAACACAATACATATTCAATACTTATATACCTAAAGAAGTGATCACCATAAGTCCATCAACCATCTGAAACCATAATATGCTGTCACAATATCATTGACTAGATTTCATATGCTGTGCTTTACATCCCTATTAATTATTTGTTTTATAGCTGGAAATTTCCCTTCAGTGTCCTTATTCCCCTTTAATGTCCTCCCCACACACACATTCTAATTTTTCAATTATAGTTGACATTCAACATTATTTTATATTAATTTCAGGTGTACAACACAGTGGTTAGACATTTATATAATTTAAAGTGATCCCCCTGACTAGTCTAGTACCCACCTGGCACTATACATAGTTATTACCATATTGTTGACTACATTCTACATGCTTTATTATCTCTGTGACTATTTTGTAATTACCAATTAGTACCTCTTAATCCTTTCACCTTTTTCACTCTGCCCCCAAAACCCCTACCATCGGGCAGCCATCAAAATGTCCTCTGTATCTATGAATTTATTTCTGTTTTGTTTTTTTGTTATGTTCTTTAGATTCCACATATAAGTGAAATCACATTGCATCTATCTTTCTCTGTCTGACATGCTCCACTCAGCAAAACACCTTCCAGAACCATCATACCTCCAAGGATGGCAAAATTCCCTTCCCTTCCCTGGCTAAGCAGTATTCTGTTGTATATACCAGGTGTGATCAAATAATATGGTGAATGTTTAAATTAAAAAAAAATTATGACAGTAAAAAGACATTGCCATTAACCCCCCTCAAAATGCTTCCCGTCACCGTGAACCCACTTATCCCATCATTCTTGCCACTTTCTGAAGCAGTTCTGGAAGTTCTCTTTCATGAGTGTGTTTAGTAGCATTGTTGTAGTTGCCTCAATGTCTGGAATCGATTAAAAACATTTACTTTCCATGGTCATTTTGACTTTGGGGAAGAGCCGGATGTCACAAGGTGTAGGGTCTGGTGAATAAGGTGGATGAGGACACACTGTAATGTTTTTATTTTACAGAAATTGCCGTATACCAGAAGCAATGTGTGACATGGGGCATTGTCATGATGGACGATGAAACTATTTGCCCATTTCATGTCAATTCGTTGTTCGTGATCCACGATTCAAGGCGTACTTTAAAACACACCTTCTCTCAGCCATAGCTCACAACTGAGTGACTGTGCCAAACAAGTTGAAACTTGTTACGCACTGTTACTAAGGTTCAATGTGCCACTTGCTGTATTGAAGATCCCTGCCTTTCTGTTTGATTGCACTCAGCAGCAGCATTCACTGTATTTTTTTATCACACCTCATATGTACCACCTCCTCTTTTCCATTAATCCATTGAGGGGCTACCAGGCTGCCTCCACATCTTGGCCATTGTAAACAATACTGCAATGAACATATGGATGCACATGTCCCCTCAAAGTAGTGTTTGGGTTTTTTTGGATAAATACCCAGAAGTGGGATTAATGGGTCCTTTTTGTCTCATTTTTTAAAGTCTATTTTGTCTGGTATAAGTATTGCTACCCCAGATTTTTTTTTCCATTTTCATGAAATGTCTTTTTCCATCCATTAACTTTCAGTATGTGCGTGACTTCCAATTCAAAGTGAGTGTTTTGTAGGCAGCATATGTAAGGGTCTTGTTTTCTTATCCATTCAGCCTCCCTATGTCTTTCAATTGGAGCATTTGATCTATTTACAATGAAAGTAATTGTTGATAGATATGTAGTTATTACCATTTTGATATTCATATTTTTGATATATAGATATATATATATATATATTTTGTCTTGATGTCCCTCTAATATTCTTTGTGATATTGATTTGGTGGTGATGAACTCCTTAAGCTTTTTCTTGTCTGGGAAGCTCTGTATCTGTCTTTTGACTTTAAATGATAGCTTTGCTTAGTAGAATACTCAGCTGTAGTTGCTTGCTTTTCATCACTTTGAATGTTTAATGCAAATCCCTTCTGACCTGCAAAATTTCTATTGAAAAATCAGCTGAATCTTACAGGAGCTCCCTTTTAAGTAACTAGTTACTTTTCTCTTGCTTTTAGGATTCTCTCTTTTTAACTTTTGCCATTTTAATTATGATGGGTGGTGGCATGGGCCTGTTTGGGTTCTTCTTGTTTGGGACTGTCTGCACTTCCTGGGCTTGTATATCAGTTTCCTTTGTCAGGTTAGGAAAGTTTTCATTAATTATTTCTTGAAATAGGTTCTCAATACCTTGCTTTCTCTCTTCTCCATCTGGTACCCCTATAATGTGAATAGTGTTATATTTGATGTTGTCCCAGAGGTCTCTTAAAGCATCCTTTTTAAAAATTATCATTTGTTCTTTTTGCTGTTCTGATTGGGTGCTTTCTGCTAACTTGTCTCCCAAATTGCTGATTCGATCCTCTGCTTCATCTGGTCAGTTGGTCATTCTTTCTAGAGCATTCTTCATTTCAGTTATTGTAGTCTTCACTTCTTTTTTTATGATTTTTATGTCCTTTTTTTATGTTTGCTATCTCTTTGTTGAAGTTCTCACTAAGTTCCTTGAGCATCCTTTTAACCAGTGTTTTGAACTCTGTCTCTGGTAGGTTGCTTGCCTTCATTTCATTTAGTTGTTTCTGTAGTTTTCTCCTATTCTTTCACTTGGGACATATTGCTTTGTTTCTTCATTTTGGCTGCCTTTCTGTGTTTGTTTCTTTGTAGTAGATAGATCTTCTATTGTCTCCCAGTCTTGGCCAGGTGGCTGTTACCAGTACCAGGCCTTCTAAAAGCCCATATAATCTGAGGCCTGCTGCCACATGCTGTCTCCTGTAAGGTTCAGTGGCTGATAAAGCCCCATGTTCTGTGCAAATTGGGTGCTGTGGGGTCCCAGAAAGCCACCACGGTGGAGCAAGCAGAGCTCACCAGACCAATTCAGGTTCAGTTTTGGCCATGATTGTGAGGGGAGGGCTCAACACAGGAAAGATAGAGCCTACCTGGCAGCTGCACAAGAACAGAATTCCACACAGGGAATATGGAACTGTTCCGCAAGTCCTTTCCCCAAGGCCACACAACTCAGTCTTTCCCCTTATGTCTCTGACACTCCTGAGACACTGTCTCACCACCAGAGCCCAGGGTGAGTGCATGCAAGCCAGTGAATCTGATGCCTGGGTTCCCTGCAGCCTTCAGTCCCACCTGGATGGTCAGAAATCCCACTGTTTTCCACAGCCAGATGTTGTGGGGGATGTTCTTCCTGTCACAAGTACTCCAGGCTGGGGAGCCTTGTGTGGAGCTGGGGTCCTTCACGTCTCTGAGGAGAACCTCACAGTCGAGATATCCCCCCAGATCCTCAGCCGCCACACACAGCGGTTTGGGGCCAGCCCATTTTGCTTCTCCATTGTTCCCCTCCTACCAGTCTCAACGTGGCTTCTTCTTTATAGACTAAGTTAGAAAACTTCTGTTCATGCAGACTTCAGATGATTCTCCAGGTTGATTGTTCTATAATTTAGCTGTGATTTTAATGTGTTCACAGGAGGAGGCAAACACAGCATTTATCTACTTTGTCATCTTGGATTTCTCTTCTGGTAGCTTTTAATTTGCACACAGTGGCATGACATTTTGTGCTCAGTCAAGTCTATTCTTCTACCATGATTGCAAATTTTATTTTTAAAAACTGATACTTTTAATTTAACACTACATTAAGCAAGTTAATATATTTACTTTTCAAACCAGATTTTTCATACCTAATTTGCTTCTGACATGTTGAAGATGGGGAAAAAAGTACTTTTAATAAAAAGTTTTTGATCACATGTGATTTATGTGGTTTGGGGAGCTATGCTTACACATAAGATGTAATAGATAGATTTCAGGAAAATGAAAAAGCTTCAGATTTGGGCTTTCTTGTAGTACTCATAAATATTCATTCTCTCTTTTTGCTTTATGCAATGGTGGAAATCTGCAAGACTCAGCTTGACCACTGCCTCATATATTTAATCTACAAACAATAGTTATATTATGTTAAATATTTCATACAATCTACATGCTTATCAAATAGGTCAGTTTTTTAAATAAACATTTCATCATTGCAGCTTGAATATAAATTTTTATATTTAAAATAGTTGATATTAAGCTAGCATGTGGAATGGAAAATATTAAAGTATCTCTGAGATTTATTTGGGATTAAAAAAAAGGTGAAAATGGCCTTTGTGTTGATATGTCACTATAGCAAGTCGTATTGTTCTAAGATTTCAGTGATGCATAGCAGTGGAAATAACAGAGATGAGTACAATAGACTTTTTCATACACTGAGTTTTCCAGGTCATTTAACCTTCTCTAGTGTCTTCAAAACACTCCAACAGAGTTAATGATAAGAAATTGTCACATTTACTGTCTTCATGATGACCTGTTGGGGCACAAGGTAAAAAATGCTATACTCTCAAATCTATGGGTAAAAATATAGTCATCATGAACCCCTCTCTCTCTCTTTCTCTCTCTCTCTCTCTCTCTCTCTCTCTCTCTCTCTCTCTCTCTCTCTCACACACACACACACACACACACATCATGTGCATTGTTGTATAGTGTCATTTTATTAGAAAGTATAAACTATTGAGAATGAAATCAAGAGCTGGAAAATAAAAGCAAAAATGGCCAGTATATGCCAGGCTTGAGTGATAGAAGGCATGTCGTTTGCTCTTGGAATTTCTCAGACTTTCACTCACAACCATGTAGGCATCTTTAAAAGCAATTTTAACAGATATAATAGTTGGCTTCACAATTCATGACTGATTAACAAATAGAATGTGAGAAGATAGCTGGGCCTCTAGAAATAGACACACAAGGCCATTCTTTGAATAGAGACTTGACAACCTCATAGTGTCAACTAGAAGAAACTATGAGAAGCATATTAAAGAATTCTACATGCAAAGTAACTTAGAAGTAATTCTTGAAGTAGCAAACAGCTAAGAGAATACTATAAAGAAGTTGTTGGACTGAGCCAAGGTTGTTTAGTCCAATAAAGTTAGGTACTACCCCATATGGCTTGAGCACTTGAAATGAGGCTAGGTTGAATGGAAATATGCTGTGAAAATAAAGTAAAACACAGATGACTTGGTATAAAATATATAATATCTTATTATCATTTTGATTACACAACTCAGTGTATGAAAAAGTCTATTGTACTCATCTCTGTTATTTCCACTGCTATGCATCACTGAAATCTTAGAACAATACAATTTGTTATAGTGACACATCAACACAAAGGCCATTTTCACCTTTTTTTTAATCCCAAATAAATATCAGAGATACTTTAATACTTTCCATTCCACATGGTAGCTTAATATCAACTATTTTAAATATTAAAATTTATGTTCAAGTTGTGATATGAAATGTTTAATTATTTTAAAAACTTGACCTATTCAATCTCTTTGGCTGAAAAAGTATCCATGGTGCCGGAAAAAAACCTTGAGACAAAGAAGCAATGATGCAACATAGACCCTGAAGCAGGGGAATATGTGTGATTACTGGAACCCTCTCTGTGGCTGCAGGTAGGTTGAGGGACTATAGATTAGAGCATTAGCAGCATCTGCTACTGAGGTGTTATTACAATAAGGTCAGATTCTCCAAAAACACACTGAACCCTACAACAAATTTCTTCATTAAGTGTGTGAGCCTTCTTCATTCTAACCTTAGTCTTGGGCTACAAGTAACTTTTGCTTTTAGATTAATTCTATACTTCAATTTATTGCAGAGGTATATCTGTTCACATTATTTAAGGCAACAAACATGAACTAAATGATCAAATCTTGTACATAAAATACTAGGACAGTTCATTCAAAAATATCAATCAAATTAGCTATAAGGTATAAAATGGTCTAAATAAATTATTTAACAAAATGATTCACCTTTTTGTAATGTGCACATATCATAACAAAAAAAAAAAAAACCTAAGGATAATTGGTTCACTCAGAGTTGCTTAAATGGCATGGTCTCAAAAAGGTATGCCAGAATAGAAACTGTAGTGGAATTCCTTCACTAATATTTATCTTATCATTTGTCTTATACACCCACTGCTATTGCCTATATTGTGAAAGAAATGGTATTTTTCCTATGTTTCATAATTTTATTTATGTCTATCGACTAAAAAATAAGGCAGGAATAAGAAATAAACTATTCAGATAAAAATAAATATAGAAAAAGAGCAATATGAAAATGATGTACTAACAGGGAGAGTCGAATTATAAAGACTAAAGTTGTAACTACATATTCAATCACTATATTTTTGTTTTCTATTTATACTTTAAAATTTAAGTGAACTTATTAATAGAAAGTTACTTTGGGCCGGCCGAGTGGCATGTTGGTTAAGAGTTGGTTTAGGACACCAGCTCTGAGCAGCAGGGCCCCAGTTCGGATCCCACATGAGAGCCAGTGACATTGCCCTCTACAGCTAAGATGGTGAACAACAGTTCAACCTGGAGTTGAGCTGCCATGAGTCGCCAGCAACGGCATAGGCTGCAGTGGAGCTGCAGTGGGCTCCCATAAGCTACCGTGAGTGGCCAGCAGCTGCCATGAGCGGCCATCCAGTGACCGGTGACAGATCTGCCTCACCTAGGAAGAGTGCAATGATAATACCAATATGGGCCAGTGAAGCGACATCCTCCACAACTAGACTGAAGAACAAAAGGACAGCAACTTGTCTGTTTCCCTTCCCTGATTCCCCAACACTGTTCCCCTCCCCCAATTCCCCAATAAAATCTTTAAAAAAAATTTTAAAAAATGGAAAGTTACTTTAACTTAATCCTAAGGAGAATCATTTTGAAGTTATACGAGGATACCTACAGATAATTTGTTAATAACTTTTGGAGTCAGTAGGAGAATTGTTGTGTAAGTTTTTGATAATGTTTCCCTATAATTTGTTTTGAGAAGGGGTGGTGCATTCAGTCTTTCCTAATATTTAGCTGTATGAGAAATAAGGATAAGCATAATCTTTGAAGACTTTAAAACTGTATATTATACACATAGAATTTAAATTAGTTTATAAATATTACAGTAGAACTTGTAAGTTATACACCTTTTCAGGAATGTGTATTTATTTCTGCTTCACATAGAATTTAAAATCGTTTATAAATATTACAGTAAAAGTGGTAAGTTATACACCTTTTCAGAAATATCTATTTTTTTTCTGCTAAGGCTTCTCAAAGAATAAAGATGAATATGTGTGAGAAATATTTTCAAGAATAGCTAACATGTGACATAAAAAATTATTTCTGTGTTTTACAAAAAGTTAAAACAGAATAAAACTACATTAAATTTTGTTTTCCTTACTATTTAAACAACTACTACCATATAAAAATTGAATAATCATTAAACTATTGTATTCAGAGCTCAGAGTTTTATATATCATCTTATATGTTTAATTTAAATTAAATCCATGAATTTCTTTGTAAAAATAAATTGATGTAATATAGGAAATTGTTTTTTCTATGTTTTGTTTTAAAAATAGCCCCTTCAACTTACATTAGTTTAAGTGTTAATTTTACACTATTATTAACAAAAAAAATCTTCAAAGATATACAACATGTATCTACTATTTAACAAAACATCTTCAAAGATACACAACAAAATATTTATTATAGAATATATAAGATATCTTTAGTCATTTGAAAATGTTAGACCTAAGTATTCTAAAATTTATCTTTGCATTGAGCCTGACTAGGCAGCTATATAATTGAATGTCATTATTTTTTCATTTCATAAAATTACAGTACTGAATTTACCTTTTGGTGTTTCCTATTGAGTTATATTAAGGGGCATAATAAGAACTAGTCATACAGGGATAAGCTGGGCATGTCATCTACTGTGTTTCAGAGTATTCTGTGAGGGGGTTGGGCTAGAGTGGGGGGTAGGTTATGTCTCTCTTTCTTACTACCAATAAAGATTGTTAACCTAAATAACTTCAGTTTTTTGTTTCTTTGCAATTTTATTTTGTTGGTATTGTTATTGTTCAGTGAATATGTGGGGGGTTGTTTTTTTTATCTCATGAATTCTATGTGTAATGTCATTATAGTATTTCCTTCTGTTTGTCTGTGAGGAGATTTAATTCAAATTACAGCCAAAGTGTAGCTAAGAATTATGCTGGATTTTATTATATCCTCTATTTTGTTTTCTTAGTTTTCATTCGTATATATATTTGAATATACATGTATTTATATACATATACAGTAAAACCTTGGATTGCGAGTAACTTGGTTTGCGAGTATTCCCCAAGACGAGCAAACATTTTTAATACATTTTAACTTAGTAAATGAGTGATGTCTTACAATATAAGTAGTTTGTTTCCAGAACGAATTATACTCGCAAACCAAGGTGTTACTGTATATGTATATATATATATATATATATATGTATATATTCTTTTATTTTATTTGCCTATTATTTGTCTATATTTTCATAAGTTGTGTCAACTTTTCTTATGAAATGTGTTATACAAATAATCTATAAAAATTATACCATCTTCTATTTCCCAATTTTCAAAAATATTCATTAATGTTTTATTAAAAGTATTTCATTTATTCAAGATATGTATATCACGTGCCTACTTGAATTATCTAGAAATATAGCTATGAATAAAAGAAAATTTAAAAATCCCTGTTCTTTTGAAATTGTCTTTCTAGTAAGAGAGATGTTGACTGACTGTACAAAGAAAAATCTACAATATTTTGAAGTGATGAATATTTTAGAAGAAATAAGTCAGAGGTAAAGGAATAGAGAATATTGGGGTTAGGTTTTTTCTTTTGTTTTGTTGTTTTCTTTTGTTTTATCTTCTGGGAGATCACAGGAGGATTTTCTGCTAGGTGACATTTGCTCTGAGACATGAAGAAAGTAGGAATCTAGCCATGTAGCTTTTCTGGCAGCAGGAGGGACAACAGGTACAAATGCCTTGAGGCAGCAATGTGTTTGATGTGTTCTGGGAGGTTAGTGTACTGGAGAATGAGTGAGTGGGAAAGAGACAAAATGAAATCAAAGAGATGGTAGGATAAAAATCATCAAATAAATCAATGTGAAGTATTGTGAGAGATTTAGCTTTTAATTTCTATGAGGTGGGAAGCTGTTGGAAGTTTTTGAACTGAGAATTGTCATGATTTAATTTGACGATGGACTAGATATGACATGGAAGAGCACAAAAAAAGCATAAGGAATGTTACCAATGTTTTGTTCATGGGTAACTGGAAGGTGGGAGTTGCCTGGGCAACTAGAAAGAAGGAATTTCTACATACTGAGACTGAGAAAATGGCAGGTTTCAGGTGGGGAGACTGAGGAGTTCATTTTCAGACAAGTGCGGGATGCCTATTTGACATATAAGTGAAGATATAAAATAGGCAGTTGGATATATGATTTCAAAGTTTAAGAAAGCTGAGTTGACTGGAGATATAAAATTGGGATTCTGCATGGTGTTTCATGCCAATAATCTAAAAGGAGGCAGGTAAAAAAGAATTATATGGACTAAAACATAGAAACATAGGTTGCAGGGATAAGGAGAATTAGCAAAAACACCAGAGAGAAGCAGCTACTGAAATTGAGGAAAAAACTGAAGAATGTTTATTCAGATGCCTTGTAAAGATAGCTTTTAGGAAAGAGGAAGTAAACATCCATGACAGTGGCTTCTATGAGTGTGCTAAGATGAGGATTTAGTATTGATTCTCTATTTATTTTTATTTCATTGTTACTTTGCCAAGAGCTTTTGCAGTAGAGTGATAGTCATGGTGGGAGTGAGCACTTGCCTTGAGTGCATTTGGGAGGAGATGGGAAGAGAAGAAGCAAAAAGGGCAAGGACAAAGAGGCGTTTTTCTCTAAAGCAATTTTTAGTATCAACAATTTAGTAATAGTTATATAAAGCAAATAATTAAAGGAAGTAAATAATTGAGTGCCAAAGCTATGGCACCCCTATTGGACAAATCTACATTGAGCATATTTAAAACTACAAAATATAATTCCCATGTCTTTTTAAAAAATTTTTATTTTCAAGCTCCAAATTTTCCGTATTTTGAGTAAACTTTTTTTGTTGTTTATTTCTCCTGCTTCTTTTCCTCCTCCAATTTGATCTACCTGGTTAGACAATAATTTATTAAAGATGTCTTACTGTTAGGATGATTGAAATACTTGATGTCTTAAAAGCATTTGAAAAGAGCGTTTATTATTATGTTTGCATGTTGCACCTTTTGAAAATGAATAAAAACCTAACTATAGGTGACATAAGAATTCAGTGTCATCATATAACTGAAGGACATCCTTCTATATGAAACAATTCTTACTCTAATGAATACTCATAGTTAAATGATATCATCTCACTCACAGGTGATTATAAATAAAACATTGAATATTATTTATAATAGATATAAAAATGTATTTCAAAACAAAATACAATATTTTTTTCCAAATAAAACAGCTAGAATTTGCTTTCAGATCAAATGCATGCAATCCAAATAATTTAAATTTATAATCTCATTTGATAGTTTCTATGCTATAAGTTCATAGCTTGATTTTTTTTTGGTGCATTATAACATAGAAGTAGTCTGGAATTATGAAATAATATGACATTTGTTATTCAAAAGCATGAGTGTTAGTTCCAACTCTGCTACTTCAAAACAGTATATGAAGCAAACCCATAGTCTCAGGTTTGGCAGTTGAAAAATTATAATAACCAGAATATCTACCATACTAGATCACTGTGGGATTTATTGGGGTGTACTATGACCTATAAGCTACATTGCAGGTTTTGTATTATTTGTAAAAGGCGATGTATATTATCTACAAACAGTGAAAAGTAAAAGGAAACACTAAGTGCTTAGATTGAGCCTCACAAGAACATCTGTGTCCTGAAGACCATTAATCATTCTCTGTTGAATTATTGAGGAGACAAAATCCTGAATTAGAGACTTTCGTAAAATACACTTTGAGTCTAGTATTCTACATTTGAAATTCAAGAATAATTAAATGAACAACAAGAGTGAAGAAAATTACAGTGAAAAAAACAATAAAGCAATAAGGAAATTTCTGGTGTACCCAGTATCCAAATAGAAATTCCTACAATAATGGCATTTGCAATTATAAAATATAAAAGTAATAAGTGATGATTTAAGGTGAATGCAAGAACACTTTGCCATGTTTTAACAAATAAGCTATCTAAAATATGTTGAAATAAACCAGTGATGATAATTATTTGTCAAGCTGATCTTTTCCATATTTTAAAAATATTTGTTAGTATGAGGAAAGGCATTGAAAAATAATGTTAAATATCAGAAGGGAATTTTCTGCTTGCTGCTAATAGATATAATTTTACAGAATTTAAAAATATTTTTTTTAAATTACTGTCAAGTGAGTGTAACTTGACTTGCAGGTTTTCACACACTATTGTATTTTGCTGTGTATAAGGTGCTCCCATGTATAATGCACACACACATTTTTGGCCGAAACTTTCAGGGAAAAAAACTTTAGTTTTAATTTTTTAATTAAAATTTTTATTTGTTTATATTTAGGTACTTGTTTTTTTTGTGTTGTAAATGAATTTTAGCATTTATTTTTAACATAGTATGGTACAAGAAATTTTATGTAACAAATAATTACAAAACATAAGAACTGATACAAGGTACAAGAAATTGTATGTACTGGTAACAAATTTACGATATTTACGCATTATAGAAGGACAAGAACTCAGTTACCTTACCTTTGAGAACAGTATAAACTCATGTATAGGACTCATGCAAGCAGGGAAATAAATTACTTACATACATACGTACTTGATATTTCAAATAAAGCATTAGCGAGGAATCATGTGGAAAGTCAGAAAATGTGGAATATTAGCATGATATTTTCTTACTAATTATACATTGTTGTGAATGGCAGGTTATTTTTTAGTGGCATAAAGTCAACCTTAAAACTCTTAAGCATATCTTTCTCTTGCACTACCCCATTGCTAACTTTTCTCTACATGAGTACCTTCAAGGCAATTTAAACACGTCCCAACAAAACTCATATTACACACACCCTCATTGTTGTAGATTGAGCCATTGCTCTATATTCTTAAAATTCGAAGCAACCCAGTTATGAAGGTGTAATTACTTCCATTATACAGATAAAAAAAAAATTGAGGCTAGGAGAAGGTATGTGTACAAAGTCACACAACCAGTGTTTACTTTATGCCTAATGAGTGTTAAAGTCTATGTCTTTCTATCACAAAAGGTATATAATAATAATAATATACTTGGAAAAGACTTCCAAAACTTAGGTTTATTCAAATTGTGTGCATTTGCTATTATGTATATGGAAATTATTATTTAATTCCCCTCAGAATAACTATAACACTTTTTTTAAATTTTGTATACTTTTTCTTAGCCAATTTGATAGAGAAATATTAACAATTTATTATACTGTTCTCAAAGGTAAGGTAACTGAGTATAAAACCTCAAGTATTTAATGCAAAATATTCAAAACAGAAGATACATTAGCGATTCATTACATGTATTAAAAAATGCAACAGAATGTTAAAAGAATAAAATAAAGATGAACACTTGTTTATCCACACTCATACCACACTAACATAAAACACTTTAAATTGTATTTTCTTTCAGTTCTTGTCCATAAGCAAAAATAATTTCACAGAGCTGTAATGATAGCACAGAAATGATTCTATATTTGACTTTTCCCTTAATATGTTTTACTCATGTAAAGGTGGCCTTTAAATATTGACTTTCTATATTAAATGTAACGTGTTAGCTTGTCACAGAGGCATTGAGAATCAGGGCACTAATTCTGCTTAATTGATCAAACATAAAGGAGACTGAATTAATTTTGAAGACATAATACAAGAATTGTGAGCTGATTTGTTTCCAAAAATGTCTATGTGGCACACTGCAAACACCTGCCTCCGTCTCCTTATTCTCACCAACACTCAAGCTGTGCAGTGCCAAGATGGCCTTGCTCTCCTCAGGCCTGTTGTCTCCTTGTTATTTACATGCACATGAGCTGTGGCTGCTTTACAGACCCAGGAGAGAGGGCTCCAGAGTTGTGCACTGATGTGGTCAAGGATGTGTGAGCTCGGCACAGTCTTCCCTGCTGGCACGAGTCGCAATTCCAAGAAGGGGTTTAAACCCATCAGGGAGAAGTACGTTTCTGACTGAGGAATTACGTGGAGATGCAGAGCCGCCATGGCTGTGCCAAGAGCAGCAGTTGCCACCACTGCCATTTTCTAGCAGAAATAAGCCTTTCTAGGAAATAGTGTCGCCCTGGACGGGGTATACCTCTGATCCAGTTTTTTTGGGGATGGCCCCTGACAGGGTAGCCTACTATTTTTTGAGGCAATTTGGATCTTTAGAACAACCCTATCCTCACCATATAGAGAAATTTTTATTTACTTTTTTTTTTTTTATCTGAGCCATCCTGCCACCTGTTGGCAGCTCAGCTCGGGCCGGGAATCGAACTGCTGTTGCTCAGAGCTCACACTCTTGAGCGAGCTCTTAACCAACTGAGCCACTCGGCTAGCCCTTATTTATTTAGTTTTAAGAAAGATGTGAAGTATTTCTCAATAGGATCCCTACATGGGAGTAATCATACTTTGAGAAAATCTCTATTTCAGAGGAAACAGATTTGGTGCTGATGGTATTATTTTCTTCCTTCTTTCCTCCTTTCCTTCCTTCCTTCCTTCCTTCCTTCTTTCCTTCCTTCCTTCCTTCCTTCCTTCCTTCCTTCCTTCCTTCCTTCCTTCCTTCCTTCCTTCCTTCCTTCCTTCCTNTATATATATATATATATATATATGTATATATTCTTTTATTTTATTTGCCTATTATTTGTCTATATTTTCATAAGTTGTGTCAACTTTTCTTATGAAATGTGTTATACAAATAATCTATAAAAATTATACCATCTTCTATTTCCCAATTTTCAAAAATATTCATTAATGTTTTATTAAAAGTATTTCATTTATTCAAGATATGTATATCACGTGCCTACTTGAATTATCTAGAAATATAGCTATGAATAAAAGAAAATTTAAAAATCCCTGTTCTTTTGAAATTGTCTTTCTAGTAAGAGAGATGTTGACTGACTGTACAAAGAAAAATCTACAATATTTTGAAGTGATGAATATTTTAGAAGAAATAAGTCAGAGGTAAAGGAATAGAGAATATTGGGGTTAGGTTTTTTCTTTTGTTTTGTTGTTTTCTTTTGTTTTATCTTCTGGGAGATCACAGGAGGATTTTCTGCTAGGTGACATTTGCTCTGAGACATGAAGAAAGTAGGAATCTAGCCATGTAGCTTTTCTGGCAGCAGGAGGGACAACAGGTACAAATGCCTTGAGGCAGCAATGTGTTTGATGTGTTCTGGGAGGTTAGTGTACTGGAGAATGAGTGAGTGGGAAAGAGACAAAATGAAATCAAAGAGATGGTAGGATAAAAATCATCAAATAAATCAATGTGAAGTATTGTGAGAGATTTAGCTTTTAATTTCTATGAGGTGGGAAGCTGTTGGAAGTTTTTGAACTGAGAATTGTCATGATTTAATTTGACGATGGACTAGATATGACATGGAAGAGCACAAAAAAAGCATAAGGAATGTTACCAATGTTTTGTTCATGGGTAACTGGAAGGTGGGAGTTGCCTGGGCAACTAGAAAGAAGGAATTTCTACATACTGAGACTGAGAAAATGGCAGGTTTCAGGTGGGGAGACTGAGGAGTTCATTTTCAGACAAGTGCGGGATGCCTATTTGACATATAAGTGAAGATATAAAATAGGCAGTTGGATATATGATTTCAAAGTTTAAGAAAGCTGAGTTGACTGGAGATATAAAATTGGGATTCTGCATGGTGTTTCATGCCAATAATCTAAAAGGAGGCAGGTAAAAAAGAATTATATGGACTAAAACATAGAAACATAGGTTGCAGGGATAAGGAGAATTAGCAAAAACACCAGAGAGAAGCAGCTACTGAAATTGAGGAAAAAACTGAAGAATGTTTATTCAGATGCCTTGTAAAGATAGCTTTTAGGAAAGAGGAAGTAAACATCCATGACAGTGGCTTCTATGAGTGTGCTAAGATGAGGATTTAGTATTGATTCTCTATTTATTTTTATTTCATTGTTACTTTGCCAAGAGCTTTTGCAGTAGAGTGATAGTCATGGTGGGAGTGAGCACTTGCCTTGAGTGCATTTGGGAGGAGATGGGAAGAGAAGAAGCAAAAAGGGCAAGGACAAAGAGGCGTTTTTCTCTAAAGCAATTTTTAGTATCAACAATTTAGTAATAGTTATATAAAGCAAATAATTAAAGGAAGTAAATAATTGAGTGCCAAAGCTATGGCACCCCTATTGGACAAATCTACATTGAGCATATTTAAAACTACAAAATATAATTCCCATGTCTTTTTAAAAAATTTTTATTTTCAAGCTCCAAATTTTCCGTATTTTGAGTAAACTTTTTTTGTTGTTTATTTCTCCTGCTTCTTTTCCTCCTCCAATTTGATCTACCTGGTTAGACAATAATTTATTAAAGATGTCTTACTGTTAGGATGATTGAAATACTTGATGTCTTAAAAGCATTTGAAAAGAGCGTTTATTATTATGTTTGCATGTTGCACCTTTTGAAAATGAATAAAAACCTAACTATAGGTGACATAAGAATTCAGTGTCATCATATAACTGAAGGACATCCTTCTATATGAAACAATTCTTACTCTAATGAATACTCATAGTTAAATGATATCATCTCACTCACAGGTGATTATAAATAAAACATTGAATATTATTTATAATAGATATAAAAATGTATTTCAAAACAAAATACAATATTTTTTTCCAAATAAAACAGCTAGAATTTGCTTTCAGATCAAATGCATGCAATCCAAATAATTTAAATTTATAATCTCATTTGATAGTTTCTATGCTATAAGTTCATAGCTTGATTTTTTTTTGGTGCATTATAACATAGAAGTAGTCTGGAATTATGAAATAATATGACATTTGTTATTCAAAAGCATGAGTGTTAGTTCCAACTCTGCTACTTCAAAACAGTATATGAAGCAAACCCATAGTCTCAGGTTTGGCAGTTGAAAAATTATAATAACCAGAATATCTACCATACTAGATCACTGTGGGATTTATTGGGGTGTACTATGACCTATAAGCTACATTGCAGGTTTTGTATTATTTGTAAAAGGCGATGTATATTATCTACAAACAGTGAAAAGTAAAAGGAAACACTAAGTGCTTAGATTGAGCCTCACAAGAACATCTGTGTCCTGAAGACCATTAATCATTCTCTGTTGAATTATTGAGGAGACAAAATCCTGAATTAGAGACTTTCGTAAAATACACTTTGAGTCTAGTATTCTACATTTGAAATTCAAGAATAATTAAATGAACAACAAGAGTGAAGAAAATTACAGTGAAAAAAACAATAAAGCAATAAGGAAATTTCTGGTGTACCCAGTATCCAAATAGAAATTCCTACAATAATGGCATTTGCAATTATAAAATATAAAAGTAATAAGTGATGATTTAAGGTGAATGCAAGAACACTTTGCCATGTTTTAACAAATAAGCTATCTAAAATATGTTGAAATAAACCAGTGATGATAATTATTTGTCAAGCTGATCTTTTCCATATTTTAAAAATATTTGTTAGTATGAGGAAAGGCATTGAAAAATAATGTTAAATATCAGAAGGGAATTTTCTGCTTGCTGCTAATAGATATAATTTTACAGAATTTAAAAATATTTTTTTTAAATTACTGTCAAGTGAGTGTAACTTGACTTGCAGGTTTTCACACACTATTGTATTTTGCTGTGTATAAGGTGCTCCCATGTATAATGCACACACACATTTTTGGCCGAAACTTTCAGGGAAAAAAACTTTAGTTTTAATTTTTTAATTAAAATTTTTATTTGTTTATATTTAGGTACTTGTTTTTTTTGTGTTGTAAATGAATTTTAGCATTTATTTTTAACATAGTATGGTACAAGAAATTTTATGTAACAAATAATTACAAAACATAAGAACTGATACAAGGTACAAGAAATTGTATGTACTGGTAACAAATTTACGATATTTACGCATTATAGAAGGACAAGAACTCAGTTACCTTACCTTTGAGAACAGTATAAACTCATGTATAGGACTCATGCAAGCAGGGAAATAAATTACTTACATACATACGTACTTGATATTTCAAATAAAGCATTAGCGAGGAATCATGTGGAAAGTCAGAAAATGTGGAATATTAGCATGATATTTTCTTACTAATTATACATTGTTGTGAATGGCAGGTTATTTTTTAGTGGCATAAAGTCAACCTTAAAACTCTTAAGCATATCTTTCTCTTGCACTACCCCATTGCTAACTTTTCTCTACATGAGTACCTTCAAGGCAATTTAAACACGTCCCAACAAAACTCATATTACACACACCCTCATTGTTGTAGATTGAGCCATTGCTCTATATTCTTAAAATTCGAAGCAACCCAGTTATGAAGGTGTAATTACTTCCATTATACAGATAAAAAAAAAATTGAGGCTAGGAGAAGGTATGTGTACAAAGTCACACAACCAGTGTTTACTTTATGCCTAATGAGTGTTAAAGTCTATGTCTTTCTATCACAAAAGGTATATAATAATAATAATATACTTGGAAAAGACTTCCAAAACTTAGGTTTATTCAAATTGTGTGCATTTGCTATTATGTATATGGAAATTATTATTTAATTCCCCTCAGAATAACTATAACACTTTTTTTAAATTTTGTATACTTTTTCTTAGCCAATTTGATAGAGAAATATTAACAATTTATTATACTGTTCTCAAAGGTAAGGTAACTGAGTATAAAACCTCAAGTATTTAATGCAAAATATTCAAAACAGAAGATACATTAGCGATTCATTACATGTATTAAAAAATGCAACAGAATGTTAAAAGAATAAAATAAAGATGAACACTTGTTTATCCACACTCATACCACACTAACATAAAACACTTTAAATTGTATTTTCTTTCAGTTCTTGTCCATAAGCAAAAATAATTTCACAGAGCTGTAATGATAGCACAGAAATGATTCTATATTTGACTTTTCCCTTAATATGTTTTACTCATGTAAAGGTGGCCTTTAAATATTGACTTTCTATATTAAATGTAACGTGTTAGCTTGTCACAGAGGCATTGAGAATCAGGGCACTAATTCTGCTTAATTGATCAAACATAAAGGAGACTGAATTAATTTTGAAGACATAATACAAGAATTGTGAGCTGATTTGTTTCCAAAAATGTCTATGTGGCACACTGCAAACACCTGCCTCCGTCTCCTTATTCTCACCAACACTCAAGCTGTGCAGTGCCAAGATGGCCTTGCTCTCCTCAGGCCTGTTGTCTCCTTGTTATTTACATGCACATGAGCTGTGGCTGCTTTACAGACCCAGGAGAGAGGGCTCCAGAGTTGTGCACTGATGTGGTCAAGGATGTGTGAGCTCGGCACAGTCTTCCCTGCTGGCACGAGTCGCAATTCCAAGAAGGGGTTTAAACCCATCAGGGAGAAGTACGTTTCTGACTGAGGAATTACGTGGAGATGCAGAGCCGCCATGGCTGTGCCAAGAGCAGCAGTTGCCACCACTGCCATTTTCTAGCAGAAATAAGCCTTTCTAGGAAATAGTGTCGCCCTGGACGGGGTATACCTCTGATCCAGTTTTTTTGGGGATGGCCCCTGACAGGGTAGCCTACTATTTTTTGAGGCAATTTGGATCTTTAGAACAACCCTATCCTCACCATATAGAGAAATTTTTATTTACTTTTTTTTTTTTTATCTGAGCCATCCTGCCACCTGTTGGCAGCTCAGCTCGGGCCGGGAATCGAACTGCTGTTGCTCAGAGCTCACACTCTTGAGCGAGCTCTTAACCAACTGAGCCACTCGGCTAGCCCTTATTTATTTAGTTTTAAGAAAGATGTGAAGTATTTCTCAATAGGATCCCTACATGGGAGTAATCATACTTTGAGAAAATCTCTATTTCAGAGGAAACAGATTTGGTGCTGATGGTATTATTTTCTTCCTTCCTTCCTTCCTTCCTTCCTTCCTTCCTTCCTCCCTTATTTCTTTCCTATTTCTTCTTATTCTAATTGAGGAATCATCCCACCCTCCCAAGGCCATCATATACAATTGATCAGATAATTCACTGAACAGCATTCATGGCCAAGGAGATAATTTGAGCCTGAAATCCCATCTGTGCTCCATTAGCCAAATAAATTAGGGCTATATCTTCCCAGATGGGTATCTTTTCCTAATTCTCAGAAAAGCCTATCAAGGCAAGTGGTAGCCCTGCCCTCCGTCCTCCTGCCATAGGGTTATTCAGGTCCTACCTCTTAGAGGTAAATCAGCTGCCTCTCACAGGTATGTGAGTGCACAGAATCAATACATCCAGGTATCCTGCAATAATTATTACTCTGTTTTCCTCTGTAGAGCCTTATCAAAACATCTGGGCAAATGTTTGGCAGAAGCATCTTAACTGTGCAGCATCACAAAATCTTATTCATTTTTTATCTCATCACTGGATGTGCATCAATAAGAATACTTTTTAGGAATAAGTATATTGGAAAAACTGAAATATACTAATATAATTACATATCTGAGAGAAATTAAGGGAAGCTATAACATTCTAAACAATATAAAATTTAAGCATACTGAACCATTTGAATCTGTTGGTAATATTTATATTTATGGAAAAAAATATATGTAAATCAGTTTTGTGTCTCAGTCATCAAAATTGTGTCCTACTTTAAAATCACCTCAAAATGAAAGTCTGTCCTAAGCATACTTAACATTGTATAGATATTAAAAATCAGAAACATATATACACATACGCACATATTAATATCATACCTAAGTTATTTTTATTAATCAGTTTAACAACAAAATAGGAAGAAACTTTTGACTATGCTTACACAATAGAAGGCATATTGGGAGAAAAATCTATAAATTAAATAAAAATTAAAGTAACTCTGGAAATAATTACAAAAAGATTAGAAACATCAAAAACATTGCCAAATAAATTTACCAGGCATTATGGGTCTTAAGTTGTACCTCCTTAATTGACCTGAATCCCTACTACTTTTTATGATCTGACTTCTTCTAACTTTTAGTTTGAATTAGATATACTTTTTTTTCAGTTGTCAGAGCACTATAAGTATAGATGAACTTTAGAAGAAGAGCAAGTATTGGTAGAATTATTTTATTGCTTCTGCAGCATTCCAGAGATTTAGGAGACAGGATTATTCAGTGATGGTATGGCTTTTATCTAAGGGGTCAGCATGGTTCAGAAGGCAAATGTCTATGAAGGAAATGTCTTCCTTTGCTTGTAGTGAAGGCAGTGATGAAATTAGTATATAGTTAATGACACTGGCATTATCATTCATTCTGGGTAATTGGTTTTATATTTATCATTAGGAAAATATGGATGCATCATAATGTTGGAAATTACAGAATAATTTAGATTGACTCGATATCTCCATTTCAATATATTTATAATGTATGGATGCTATGATATTTTTGGAATAGCTAAAGATAGTCTAAAAATGCACATTCTAAAAATGCACTCTTAATTATTGGGTTGTTGGAAAAGTCATGACGCAATTTTGCAACGAAAAACAGAAAAAATATGTCATGACTTTTCCAACAACCCAATGTGTTTTGAAAAGCAGAACATTATTATAAGTAAGAATCAGAGTAGATAAAAGAAAAGATTAGTTATCTCTAAATTACTTCTCTTGAGCTCTGACATACATTTTATAATTTTTTTAAAGCAGTTTCTGTTTATTGAATGTTTAAATTATTTTGATTTGAAAATGTATTTCAAATCCAGGCTGCTTCATGTCTCCTGTAAATTAACATTTTATTATTGATAAATCATGGATACCTACATAAGGATTATCTGAATATACCTTTATTATGAAATGTTTTGTTCACATTCCAAGTTAAAAATTATGAATTTTGAATAGAATTTTTATGTTCTGGCATTATACTATCTCTGAGCTAAAAAGCAAAAAAAAAAAATCAAATGTCATCAAATCTATTTACTTAATCTTTGAAGATTCTCTACAATATCTCCAAACTTTAGCATTTCTCTAAATAATTAACAATATATTTTTTTAAATTTTGCAGTCAGACATTGTTTAGATTAAGACAGAAATGTTATTGCTATAAGTTCCATGATTTGTTCTGTGTTAAATTCTTTAGATTACATCTTTTATTTAGTTTTTTTGTTAAATATGTTAAATGATGCAACAATTCAAATTGTACTTTTTTCTCTAAAATAGCTAAGGTCATTGAGTGATTGCTATGTAACGGACACAGTATTACCACTTTCTATGCACTATCTCATTTATTCATTATATCAAATGCATGAGGCAGGCAATTATGTTGTCAGGTTTTTTACATCTCTGGCTTATTATCCCCATTTCCTTTAAATAGTCTTGTCTCCTTGAGATTCAAGCTCCATCATTTTTCTAGTTATTCCCTAAACTATTGAAATGGTTCTATCACATGGCCAATGGTGTATTCAAGTATTATCCCCACTGTTTGTGATTTTTGGGGTTTTTTTGTTTGTTTGTTTTTTTAGCAGCATGAAATATTATCGTCATCAGGTATGCAAAAATAACATGGGGTTTGCGGAGTGTGGCAAACTTCCAAACAAAGAATGTATGAGATACACATGGATCTCAATATGTAGGTTCCCTACTCACTAGTGGAAAAAAAAAAGTAATCATAATAATTGAATGCAAGCTATATATAGAAAAAGTAAGAGTTCTATTAAAATTTCTTTGTTTTCTTATGTATAGTGAGAAAAAGTGTTGAGTCATAGTCACTTTTGTTGGGTTGGTGAACAGCTCAATCCCTTTTTCATGATCATTCTATTTTGTACTTTTCATGATTGGGAAAATAATAGAAGAAATTAAGAGGGGCCACCTGAGTGGTGCATTGGTTAGGAGTTGGCTTGGGATGCCAGCTCTGAGCAGTGGGGCCTCAGTTCGGATCCCACATGAGGGCCAGTGATGCTGCACCCTCTATGGCTGAAATGGTGAGCAACAGCTCGACCTGGACCAATTCCCCAAAAAAAATCTTTAAAAAAAAAAAGAAAGAAAGAAAAAAGAAAAAAAGGAACTTAAGATGTGTACCCAGGGTAAGCAGTGCATTTAGTGTTTATTAATTTATAATTATCTCATAACTATATTCTAATTTTACCATGATGTAAATGTCAATTATGTTTGGATCTGCAGGGGGTAGGAGTTGTTTCTCTCAATGCAACTCTTGTTAAAGCACGTCACTATCATTTATTTTCATCATAATGTGCTTGTTTTTTTAATGAGAAGGGCATCTTTCTGCTACTGACAATAAGTTATTTGGATTACTTGGAGAAAATGATCAAGGTATGGAGTTTATTGCAGGCAAAAATGCTATATTTCAAATTTTGAACAAATGTTCAAATTTGTTGAGAAATGTATTTCTTTATATATTTGAATTAGCATTAGGAAATAATCATGTTATTTATTTAATGAAAGTAATTCATTAGCTTACTATTGAATAAAAATTAAATAATTTCACAAAAATCACTTATTAATTTATCTTTCTAAAATATAACATCGTTTTGAAGAAGTTAGAGTCTTTGAAGTGTGACTGGTTCAAACTTAAAGTCCTAGGACATAGTGAAAATTCTACTACTGCTATAGTTTTAACACTCCTGGTATTATTTAAAGAACTCTATTGAGGTAAGGCTGTTTGCTTTTGCGGTCTCCCAAATAATTTCACTGATCTTAAATCTAAATTCAACAAATGGTTGATATTTAAGCCTGCTAACTTGTGTTGGAGAAACTTCAATTTACAGGCTACTTTGTGACATTTATTTAATTCCTTATTTTCTCTTTCTCAGTCCCTCTTCTGGGTAGGTGACATGGCCTCAAGATCCTTCATACCCAGCTACCCCTGGTTAGCCATGTTTTGCCTTATTACAGTGATCTTAAGCTTCTTGATTTGCTGATGGACGGTGTCTATGTTAGATGTATGGTTTTTAATTTTATTACTTTTAGTTCTTGAAGATTCTCTTGAGTGTGCATAGCACTGTTATAAATTTCTTTTCCACAATGTGACCTAGTTTTTGCCTAAGTAGTCTTCACATATTCATTCATTTATCTATGCATTCTACAGATATTACTAAACTTTATGTGCCAATAACAAAAGAAGCAACAAAAGTTTCTGTCATCACAAAGCTTATAGTCTAGTGAGAGAGTTCAGTAAATAAATAATAAATAAATAAATGAAGTTGGTATTAGAAATGGTTAAGTGTTATAGAGAAAAGTGAACTTTGGGGATAGAAAGGCCTAAATCTGAGAGGTTGGACATGAAGACCTCCTGAGAAGACATCTTTAAAGCTTAGACTTGAATGAGGGGAGGTGAGCTCCTGATGGACTTTTACATATGTGTCTGTAAGAAACCTAATTTTTGAATACTTCTCCATAGTCCAACTGTAGATTTCTTATTTTTCTGTCAGACAGGGAAAAAATACCTTGCAGAGATGTTGGCAGCTACTCGTCTCCCCACCACCCTTAAGGAAAGTGCTGTTTGACTCCATGGCCCATATGCCAAGCTCTTTTCGTTTTTATATTTTTTTTAGTATTTATTCAGTTTCTTGGCAAGCTGAATATAATCCGACTCAGTCCTTATATTCCTATTTCCAAGGTGCACACAAATGTTATGGGCATACGTTCTTGCTTTTATGATCTTTTAACCTTTTTGTATTAGAGATACAACATGGTGTAATGGATCATTTGAGGGTATTAAACATTTAGAACAGTTCAGCGTCTGGAAATGCTGAGGAAGGGCAAGCTTACTTGTGGAACAAGCTTTAAAAGAGAATTATGTAAACATAACTGGAATACTTGCAAATACTTTGTTTTTAGAACAGGATATGGTGCCATGCAAGGCAGATGAATGGATGAAGGAATGGATCAATAAATAATTATGAGATAAAGCAAATATACATCTTTATTCTGGAAGCTAGCATTCTAGAATAGTCCACCAACTTCTTACCCCTGTTGTCTTAGATTTTAGAAAGTGGCTATTCTAACATGAGCAAAAGTTTTCAATTTCTTTTAGTTTTTGACATGGGCAAAATGTTCCCAGAGTCTACCTATATACATAATTAGAATGAAGGTGATAGAAAGTTGAAAAAAAATAAATGTAAAAGAATAATTTTAAAAAATTATATTGCATGAAGTCCATTTAAAAGTTCAACTTTATGTATTTTGATGGTGAGCTATTTTCCAGCAGTAATTATAAGTGATTTTTTCATATCATAAAATACTTTTAATTATCATAAATTTCATAGCTTGTGTGATCAATGTAATCTCATTTTTGTAGTATTTGTTTTCACTTTTCAAAAATTGTCATATAGAGGAGCACATAAATACATATACCCACCTAAATGACTAAAATTAGTGTGGGCGTGCACACACACACACACAATATCTCTATGATTTTGTGATGCTAGAGCTCACATTCATTGTTGGTCAGAGTGTAAAATGGGCCAACTACTTTGAAAATATTCCTGCAATTTCTTTTCTTTTTTGTTTAAATTAAAATTTATTGGGGCAACAATGGTTAGTAAAATTACATAGGTTTCAAGTGTACGATTCTGTAATACATCATCTATATATCACATTGTGTGTTCATCACCCAGAGTCAGTTCTTCTTCCATCAACATGTATTTGATCCCATTTACCCTCATCTACCACCACCCTCCCCACTTACCTTCTGGTAACCACTAAACTATTGTCTGTGTCTATGAGGTTTGTTTCTTTATTTGTCTTGTTTCTTTGTTGCTTTCAGTTATATATCCCACATATTAGTGAAATCATATGGGTCTCGACATTTTCTGTGTGACTTATTTTGCTTAGCATAATTATCTCAAGATGCATCCATGTTGACACAAATGGCACTATTTCAGCTTCTCTTCTGGCAGAGTAGTATTCCACTGTGTATACATACCACATCTTCTTTATCCAATCATCTATCAAAGGACACTTTGGTTGTTTCCATGTCTTTGCCACTGTAAATAAAGCTGCAGTGAGGGCCAGCCGAGTGGCTCAGTTGGTTAAGAGCTCGCTCAAGAGTTTGAGCTCTGAGCAACAGCGGTTC